>NC_142080.1:7960000-8205000 GCF_059756535.1 Pantherophis guttatus
GTCAGAAAGTCACAAAAGAGGATCACGTAACCCAGGGACGCTGCAATGGTCATAAATACGAGCCAGTTGTCCAGTGTCTGAATTTTGATCACCTGACCCTGGGGATGTGAAAAACGATCCTAGGTCACTTTTTATCAGTGCTGTCGTAACTTTGAATGGTCACTAAGTGAACTGTTGGAAGTCGAAGGGCTACCTGTATTTCTAATGAAAATGTGAGATAAGAGTTTAAGGCTACTCTTAAGTTAGTAGTTTGGAAGTTGCTTAATTTAATGTCCTCATCGTGGCCAGGCACGGACAATTCCTGATCCTACACAACCTTTTTCAACCCAGTTGTTAATTTAAAGAATGCCCTGCTTTTAATTCAAAGAATGGAGGCCTTTGAACTCTGGTGCTGGAGAAGACTCCTGCGAGTCCCTTGGACTGCAAGGCGATCAAACCAGTCAGTCCGAGAGGAGATCAACCCTGACTGCTCTTGAGAAGGCCAGATCCTGAAGAGGAAACTCAAATGCTTTGGCCACCGAATGAGAAGGAAGGAAGGACTCCCTGGAGAAGAGCCCAATGCTGGGAACGATGGAGGGCAAAAGAAGAAGAAGGGGACGGCAGAGAACAAGTCACTGAAGCAGTCGGAGTGAGCTTAAATGGACTCCGGAGGATGGTAGAGGACAGGAAGGCCTGGAGGAACGTGGTCCATGGGGTCGCGATGGGTCGGACACAACTTTGCAACTAACAACAACAACTGGTTTTAACACATCTTGGCAGTACCTGCAAGCTGTGGAGACACTTCCTTCGGAAGTCACCGTCGGTGCTGCTTGAGACTATTCTGGAAATGGCAGACGCCATGATGGGTAAAGAACATGCCAGCTTCTGCTGCTCCTGTGGAGAACAAGGAATCCTGCCTAGTGGTCACAGCCTCAAAACAAACTACCCGAATGTCTGCCTTCTATCCTTACAGTGGACGGTATAATTGTGCTACGGATTTTATTGTGTTTTTTTTCCCCCCCCATCAGATTTGGAAATTGCCCGTCTCCTTCACAGAAGGACTCTGGGCAGTATGTGTACGAATAAAATATTAAAAGGTAGAAACTGTCAGGGATGGTTACATGTCTTTCAAGGGCAGCTAACCAGGAAGCAAGCGGTTCAAATTGAATACAGGCGGTCTTCGAGTTATGACCACAATTGAGCCGCAAATTTATGTTGCTAAGTGAAACATTTGTTAAGTGACCTTTGCCCCATTTTACAACCTTTTTGGCTATTCTATTCTATTCTATTCTATTCTATTCTATTCTATTCTATTCTATTCTATAGATAGATAGATAGATAGATAGATAGATAGATAGATAGATAGATAGATAGATAGATAGAATTCTTTATTGGCCAAGTGTGATTGGACACACAAGGAATTTGTCTTCGGTGCATAAGCTCTCAGTGTACGTAAAAAGAAAAGATACGTTCATCAAGAATCATAAGGTACATTTTCCTTATGACTAAACAATTTATGATTCACACCCTGGACATAAACAATTTATGTCCAGGGTGTGATGGGTCTGTAAATATATTGTATTCTGTTCTGTTCTGTTCTGTTCTGTTCTGCTCTGCTCTGCTCTGCTCTGCTCTGCTCTACTCTACTCTATTCCACTCCCTATTCCATTCCATCCCATTCTTATTCTATTCTATTCCTACTCCTACTCTACTCTTCTCTAAGCTGTCCAGAGTCACTATGAGTGAATTGGGCAGCCATGTCAATTTTCTAAACAAACAAACTAACAAACAAACAAATTCTTCCTTCTTTCTACAGTCCCAAGCCTTGCCTTCAACCATCCCGGCCTTTTGCCATGAGCTTCGCACCTGGAATAGTCTGTAGTGTTGATGCAGGACGTCATTCACCAGTTCTTGGGTAGCCCTTTTCACAGCCTGCTCGCTGCAGAAGAGGATAGCCGAGAGACGGGACAGAACCACCTGCCGGTTCCCTGCAGCACACCAAGAGAGAAGGGGACAAAGGATGACATCCACAGGTAAAGCACACAAATGCACAACTTCGTGTAAGAGGGATGAATGGGTGAGGATGTTTCTAGCTTGTGAATATGGGGGGGAGAAATGGGAAGACTAAACATTTGGTCCCAGTGACCAACCCAGATTGGATCTTGCAACAAAATTCCCTTCAGTTTCAGAGAATTATAAATTATTGGCTGGATTATCCCCATGCAGTTTGTCTTTTGCAAATTCACTCCTGGTACAACTGATTCACTCGTGAAATTTCCTGGCAGTCAGAACAATTCATCAGTGGAACAGTTTGCCACCAGAAATTGTGGCTGTTCCAACACTGGAAATTTTAAAGAAGATACCATTTTTCTGAAATGTCTAAGCAGGGGGTTGGACTAGAAGACCTCCAAGGTCCCTTCCAACTCTTCTCTTCTCTTCTCTTCTCTTCTCTTCTCTTCTCTTCTCTTCTCTTCTCTTCTATTTCTATTTCTATTTCTATTCGTAGTCCTTGATTTACAACTGTTCATTTAGTGACCGTTTGAAGTTACAATGGAGTGACTTATGACCGTTTTTCACACTTATGAGCACTGCAGCATCTCCATGGTCCCATGATCAAAATTCAGGCACTTGGCAACTGATTCATATTTAGGGGTCATGTGATCCCCTTCTGCAAACTTCTGACAAGCAAACTCCATGGAAAAGCCAGATTCACTTAGCAACCTGTGGCAACTAACTTAACAACTTGTGTGATTCACTTAACAAACTGTGGCAAGAAAGGTGGTAAAATGGGGCAACATTCACTTAACGTCTCTTTGAGCAGCAGAAATGGCGGCCTCACTTGCAATTGTAAATCGAGGACTAACCTGTATTTTGAAACACGTGATTTTTATGGCTTAGCCATATTGTGAGCCAGACACTGTGGCTTATTTAATAAACTGTAGTTAAAACCAGCAATGTCCTAATGCTCCAAGGTGCACACTTACACTTCTTTTGCTGTTTAAACTAAGCTATTCACTGGGAGAAAAGCCAAATAATTCTCTGGCAATTGACTTCTTAGAGGCTTCAAGAATAGCTTCAAGAATAAATGTCTTTAAAAACACATCTGTGCTGCATTTGTATTTTTAGCGGAGGGTAATATGATCCTAAGCACAGATGGGAGGTTAAGCGAAGTTATTCAGAGTCCCTCTGATTTCGCAGGGAGTTTTCTTATCCTAATTTCATATATTCTTGATTAGCTTCGGGGCCAAAGGTTTATTTCGTAGCTGCCAGTGTCATAAACTCCTTGTATTCAACTTCTTAGTGCCCCCAACCAAGTGGTAGGTTGCCCCCGGTTCGCACCAATTCTATAGAACCGGTAGTAAAACCGGCGGGAGGCTCCGCCCACTGACCCTGATGTCATCAAAACGCTTCTGCGCGCACGGCCCCTTTGCGAACCGGTAGCAAAGGTAAGTAGAACCCACCCCTGCCCCAACCCCAAACCCTGATCCAAGCAGATATATATGTGCATGTGGATATATCTATATCTATATCTATATCTATATCTATATCTATATCTATATCTATATCTATATCTATATATATATATGCACACGGATGTGGATACATCTATATTTATATGTACAGAAAGTGAAAATTGGCTTGTCCTGAAACGGATCGGTATAACCAAGAAAAAGGAAGAGCAGCAGTGTCTGTTCTTGAGTCTCTGAATCCTGCTGGTGGCTGGTATGAAGGTTAAATTGGATTTCAGGTCTCGCTGTATCTAAGAGACAAAATATACATTGATTGATTGATTAATACATTGCATTGTTTCTTATTTCAGGCATATAATCAAAGAAGATTCAGTGGTGATATCTAAGGAACTGGTGATCATCATCGTCTTTTAACGATCCCATAATACCTTGCGGGGTGGAATCTGGGCAACTGAATGGAGCTAGGAAGTATTTAGTGACCAGATGCCCTTCCTGTCACCACTGAGGAGTTTTGTTCAGCAGATAATATTCTCATTGACCTCAAGTGAGAGAAATATCCGCCTCTACCAAGATCGAACTCACAGCCTCCTGATTGTGAGGGGAGAGCTCCACCTCTAGGCTAGGTACAACTCATCATTATTTTTTAATGACCCCATAATCCCTCGTGGGGTGGAGTCTGGGCAACTGAATGGAGCTAGCAAAGTATTTAGTGGCCAGATGCCCTTCCTGTTGCCAATGAGGAATTTTGTTCAGCAGATAATATTCTCACTGAGCCCAAGAGAGAGAAATATCCGCCTCTACCGAGGATCAAACTCACAGCCTCCTGATTGTGAGGTGAGAGCTTGACCTCTAGGCCACTGCACTACTCTCTCTCTATATATATAATTTTGTTGCATGATCCAATATATATACGGTATATACAGATTGGATCATGCAACAAAATTCCCTTCCGTTCCAGAGAATTACAGTTTATTGGCTGGATTACCCCATGCAGTTTGCCTTTGTGAACTCGCTCCTGATAAAAATAGTCCTTGACTTACAACGGTTCATATAGTGACCAAAGTTACAATGGCACTGAAATAAGTGACATGACCGCTTTTCACATGACCATTGCAGCATCCCCAGGGTCACGTGATCAAAATTCAGGCGCTTGGCAACTGACTCATATTTATGACGGTTGCAGTGTTCCAGGGTCACGTGATTCCCCTTTTGCGACCTTCCGACAAGCAAAGTCAATGGCGAAGCCAGCTTCGCTCAACAACCGGGTTGCTAACTTATCAAACTGCAGTGATTCACTTAACAACGGTGGCGAGAAAAGTCATAAAATGGGAGAAAACTCACCTAACAAATGTCTCACTCAACAGCATAAATTTTGGGCTCTATTGTGGTTGAAAGTTGAAGGCTACCTGTATATACATACCTTGTTTCCCCGAAAATAAGACCCAACCGGAAAATAAGCCCTAGCATGATTTTTTCAGGATGCTCATAATATAAGGCCTACCCCCAAAATTAGCCTCGGTTAAGATCATCAGCCAGATGGATGCATTTAGTACGTATTTCCCCAAAAAATAAGACCTAACCAGAAAATACACCCTAATGCATCTTTTGGAGCAAAAATTAATATAAGACCCGGTCTTATTTTCGGGGAAACACTGTAGATACATACATACATACTCAAAACTGCACTGGCTCCCGGTGGTCTTCTGGGTGCGCTTCAAGGTTTTGGTTACCACCTTTAGAGCGCTCCATGGCTTAGGACCGGGACCGGGGTATCTACGAGACCGCCTTCTGCCACCAGTAGCCTCTCACCGACCAGTACGCTCCCACAGAGAGGGGCTTCTTAGGGTGCCGTCGGTCAAACAGTGTCGACTGGCGGCCCCCAGGGGGAGAGCCTTCTCTGTGGGGGCACCCGCCATCTGGAACGAGCTCCCCCCGGAGATACGGAGGATCCCGGACCTGCGCGCTTTCCGCCATGCCCTCAAAACATTCCTATTCCAGCAGGCCAGCCTGGCCTAACCTCTCTTTTAAACTGTTTTTAAATTTTTTAAATTTTAAATTTGTCTTGTAAATGTGGGGTGTTTTAAATTTTGTTCTCTGGGCCAATTTATTTAATTGTATTTTAATGGTTTTTTAACATTTGTATTATATGTATTTTATCTTTTGGCTGTTCACCGCCCTGAGTCCTTCGGGAGTAGGGCGGTATACAAATTCAATTAATAATAATAATAATAATAATAATAATAATAATAATAATAATAATAATAATAATAATAATAATAATAATAATAATAAGCATTTCAAGATTAGGTCTGCAGATCCATCCTCTGAGGAGCTTTCTGAACCAAAAACCAGAGTTGCACAACAGATGGTTAGTGGATTCAGTTCAGTTGTGATGCTCTGTGGGGTGTGTGTGTGTGTGAGCTCCCTGTCACTTTACACCCCATGTGCATTGTGCAGAATTCTCATAAGGATAAATGTGGCAGGCCACCAGAACAGTATTTTATTTCGCTGAAAATAAACATGTCAGATCACTGTTTTATTTTCAGGTCCGCCTGGCTGCTCCTGAGATTGTTCCCTGAAAAACTGCACGTGCCCTTCATTCTTAAAACAGCTTTTCCCACGTTCAGACTGGATAACCGAAAACGAGCGTAGTGCGGATGAAACATATACACCGGTTTACCTGTTTTGCAATATGCCGCTGAATTTAGTGTGGCCTGGTAGGCGTATTTGCCCCATGAGGCTAAGCGTGAAGGATCTTCAAAGAAAGAATACGAGACCTCCTCTGCAGAAAACAATATGGGCAGTCCAGCTGGATCGTAAAGAAATATATATATGGTTGGCTAGGGAAAAAAAAAAATTAATCTGAAGGCCAATGAAGGGTGACCGCCATGGAGTGCTAAATTTGATGTAAAAAACTTGTGATCAGTTTTGCACGAGTTCAATGCTGCTTTTCTTTCTTTAAGTTAATCCAATCTTGAGACAATAGCAAATCTCCCTATAACTATAAATATTTATATATATATAGTCAGTGGTGGGTTTCAATTTTTTTTACTACCGGTTCTGTTGGTGTGGCTTGGTGGGCGTGACTTGGTGGACGTGGCAGAGGAAGGATGCTGTAACTGTAAACTGCTTGGAAAGGGCTGTAAAAGCACTATGAAGTGGTATATAAGTCTAAGTGCTATTGCTATTTGTAATCTGCTGGTCACGGTTAAGAACAGCCAATTTCAACCTGCCAAGGAAGCTCATCGGTAGATTAATTTAGGGACGATTGTTGGTCAGTATCTCTTTATACAGTATAGAATTTAGCCTCGAAAGCCGAAGTGAGTTGAACTATCTGACAATTATATATTAACAGTTCAATCTTATGTCTGGTCAGATTAAGTAGCATCAAGATTGGTATGGCCTATTTAATAAATTATCTTGCTTTTATTATTTTTATAAATAACTCAAGGCGGTGAACATGCCTTCCTCTTCCTAATTTCCCCATAACAGCAACAATCAGTAGTGAGTTTCATTTATCTTAGCTACCGGTTCGGAACTGTGAGCAGGCATGCACAGAGCGTCCGTGATGACATCTGGGCAGGTGGGTGGAGCCTCCTGCCACCGCTACCGGTTCGCAACTGACAACAACCCTGTGAGGTAGGTTGGGTTAAGAGAGAGGGATTTGCTCAAACTCACCCAATCATGTTTGTCATGCCTAAGGCAAGGCTAGAACTCACCGTCTCTTGATGATTGGCCCAAAGTCACCCTGTCGGCTTTCATGCCCAAGGCAGGATTAGAATTCAGTCTCCTAGTTTCTAGTCTGATGCCTTAACCACTAGACCAAACTGGATCAAGATAATATAGGCTACATATAGGGTACACTCTTAGACTCCCTGAAAATAAGCTTTTGCGTATTTAATTCAACAAGACATACTACTGAGTAGAAAAAAATTCTCCAAATATTTAAGGGGAATGCATTCAACTGGAAGAAATATGGAGGTGTCTCCATGGCTGGCTCCCTCAAATTTGGGAGATGGAAACACACAAGATTTGCCAAAGATGGATACCTTTGCTTTAAAATATTTCAAAAATTCACGTGGCTACATCTGTTTTAGTTCAAACCATTTTCTTAGCCAAATAACTCCCGCTTTATAGTTTGCAAGCCCAGCCCAACTGCAGGTTAAAGCATCCCTTGATTCTCTTTCATTGATCACTAATCACAGGAAAGGATACGGAGACAGCAATGATCTTCGCAGGTTGGTTAGGAAAAGATTTCTGGCAGGGACACAGGGATGCGGCAGGTATGAGGCTCAGTGCACCTGTGAAACCTCTTTCTACTAATTCATCTGGGATGAACAGATTGACTCGTTCACCGGTCACAAGGTGGATTTTATCACAGGATGGGATTACAGCCCTGAATTCTGACCTGGGAGAGGGAGAGAGAAAGAAAGGAGGAGGGAGGGAGGAAGGGAAGGAGAGAGATGAGAGCGAGAGAGGGAAGGGAGGGAGGGAGGGAGGAGGAGGAGCAGAAGGGAAGGGAAAGAGGAGGGGAGGAAGGAAGATGAGAGCGAAGGAAGGAAGGAAGGAAGGAAGGAGTGGGGTTAATTGGAGATGGAAAACAGAAGGAAATAAATTATAAATAAATAACAGATTAGTGAAAGATCAGCCTTTTGTAATCTAATCCTTTTCACATATGTTGGGAAGCATCAGATTTGGAGACCCATTGCCCATCATATTTAGGGTGACACGTTGAGAGATGAAGTTCACTCACACAATTTTCAGTTTACATTTTTAAAAAATCAAGCTGTTAACAGTAGCAAACCCTTCACAGATAAATGTGGATTAATTCCTGTGTAGAACAGATTCAGCTACCAGAACAATTATTTTTTAAAAAAAAATCTTGATTGTATGTTAATTGAATAATTAATAGGAGATGAAAGATTGTAAAAGAGAACTGGGAGAGCAAAAAAAAGAAAGCATTAGACAGCAAGGAAAGGCAGTCATTTGTTTTATTTCAGTGCACTAACCGCTCAAAACTATTCTGCAGCACAGTGGCATAGAAAAGTCAGCATTTTAAAATTACGTTTTTATTTAAGCATCTCGTATTTTTGTTAAAATGCACAGCTTGGTTTATAGCATCGTGAAAGCATAATTTTCAAGGGTAAAATTGTGCAAGAACCAAACTTTTTTAAAAAAAGAGTAGCAAATGAACAGCCAACACAGAATGTTTTTCCCCACAGTCTCAGTTCCATAGACCTCAAGATTCCCAAAGGAGAATGTCCTTTACCAGGTGTCAAAATTTTAAGAAAAAACTTTGTGCAAGCAAATTTCAAGATTCTTCTCTATGCTAAAGTCCCCTAGAGTTGACTTACTTATTTCAATTTATAGCCAGCCTTTCCACCCATATGGCATGCAAGTTCTTAATTAACAGACTAGCCCAGTGACGGTTAATTTTTTCGGCACCAAGTGTCGAAACTGGACCGTGCGTGTGCCGGAGCTCCAGAACCTGGAAGGAAGCAGCTGGCCGGTGTGCATGCATGCGACGGAACCCGGAAGATCAGCTGGCGACGGCATGTGTGCCCACAGAGTGAGTGCGTGCCACCTCTGCAGTGGTGGGTTTCAACATTTTTTACTACCGGTTCTGTGGGTGTGGCTTGGTGGGCATGGCAGGGGAAGGATACTGTAAAATCTCCATTCCCACCCCAATCCAGGGGAAGGTTACTGCAAAATCTCCATTTCCTCCCGATCAGCTGGGACTCGGGAGGCAGAGAATAGATGTGGGCGGGGCCAGTCAGAATTTTTACTACCGGTTCTCCGAACTACTCAAAATTTCCGCTGCCGGTTCTCCAGAACTGGTCCGAACCTGCTGAAACCCAGCTCTGCACCTCTGCCATGTGTGCCATAGGTTCATCATCATGTGACTAGGCTGATGGTATATAAAAATGCACAACTATCCAGGCTCCACAGTACATCAAAACTGTTATAGGGTCTCCTGCCTGAGCAAGGGGTTGGACTAGAAGACCTCCAAAGTCCCTTCCAACTGTGTTATTTGGCATTCTGAGAACTGAATGCAATGAAATTTCATGTTAATGTATGCTGATTAGTATACTTTTAAAGTGACAAGTTTCTACTCTGTTCTGTTCTGTTCTGTTCTATTCCATTCTATTTATTTATTTATTTACTTATCTATTTTGTCAAGCGCATATTAGATAATATATATAAGTATAAATATGATTTAAATACATGAAATGAATACAAATAAAGGGAACATTAGGACAGGGACGGAAGGCACGCTGGTGCGCTTATGCATGCCCCCTTACAGGCATCTTAGGAATGGGGTGAGGTCAACAGTAGACAGTCTTAGGTTAAAATTTTGGGGGTTTGGAATGAAACCATAGAGTCCAGGTAGTGCATTCCAGGTATTGACCACTTATATATTTTCTATTCTACTCTACTCTACTCTATTCCACTCCACTCTACTCTATTCTGTAAAAAATGTATACAAGTTCCAAAATTATGTTAGATTGTTTTTGGAATGTGCTACTTCCTATAGATACTTTTAAACAAAAATGGAACATAGAATAAACATAGAGTTGGAAGGTCCTCGGAGTTCTTCTAGTCCCATTCTCGACAAATTGCTGTCCAGTCTCAAGTGTATGGCATGTTAAACAGAGAAATGAATGGTATATTAAATATAGATATATTTCTAAGAATAATAGTGATCAGGCTTTAGGTGTGGATTATGGAATTTAAAAAAGGTCATGGGAATCTGCACTGCAAGTAAGAGGATATGGGGGACGTCTCTCCTCATTGCTCTTTACAAAATTTTTGTTGTTGTTAGTTGCGAAATCGTGTCCAACCCATCGCGACCACATGGACCAGTTCCTCCAGGCCTTCCTGTCCTCTACCATCCTCCAGAGTCCATTTAAGATCATGCCGACTGCTTCCGTGACTCCATCCGGCCACCTCGCTCTCTGCAGTCCCCTTCTTCTTCTTTTGCCCTCCGTCGTTCCCAGCATTGGGCTCTTCTCCAGGGAGTCCTTCCTTCTCCTTAGGTGGCCAAAGGATTCGAGTTTCCTCTTCAGGATCTGGCCTTCTAGAGAGCAGTCAGAGTTGATCTCCTCTAGGACCGACCGGTTGGATGGCCTTGCAGTCCAAGGGACTCGCAGAAGTCTTCTCCGGCACCAGAGTTCAAAGGCCTCCATTCTTTGGCCTTCTCAGCCTTCCTTGTGGTCCAACTTTCCCAGCCATCCATTGCAACTGGGAACACCAAGCCTTGACTAGACGCACTTTTGTTGGCAGGGTGACGTCTCTGCTTTTTAGTACGCTGTCTAGATTTGCCATAGCTTTCCTCCCCAGGAAAAATACTGTCCACCAAACCTTTGCTTCCACAACCACCAGGGGGCAGTGCAGTCTAGGAAACTCCCTTTTAAATATTTTCAAACCCTTGCAAGTCTCGATTTCTGCAGCTATAGGTGGTCCTTGATTTACAACCACAATTGATGCCAAAATTATTGTTGCTAAGCGAGACAGTTGTTAAGTGAGTTTTGCCCCATTTTACCACCATTTCCGTGCCACAATTGTTAACTTAATAACAGGGTTGTGAAGTGAATCTGGCTTCCCCCACTGACTTTGCTTTTTGGGAGGTGGCAAAGGGGATCGCATGACCTCGGGACACTGCAACTGTCATAAATGTGAGTCAAGCATCCAAAAGTAAACCACGTGACCATGGGGATACTGCAATGATTGTGTGAAAAACGGTCATAAGTCACTTTTTTCCAGTGCCGTTGTAACTTGGAACAGTCACTAAATGAATGGTTGTAACTCAAGGACTACCTGTAGATGAGGTTGGATGTAGCCAGCTATTGAGTCCTGTGGAAAAGTGTGGATTGTCATAGCGACAAGTTAATTTATTTGTCTACACAGTAACTAGGAATCGGCCTCCAAACGATGGCAAACTAATTAGTCTGGCTGGTTTAGGGCTTTACAGGATGCATAAACCCATCTTATTTTGATTAAGGACTACCAAACTTCAAATTAATTAGACTTTCTCAAACTAGATCATCTACAGCTTGGCAAAAACAATATTCCCCCAGCTATTCAGAATCTAGAAACAAATGCTGGGCACCGTTTCCACAATCTGGTTTTAAGAATGACCTTGTATTTTATAACCCCTCTATCAGATAATCAGCCTCTGGAGGAGAAATTCTTTCCCCCAATTGCTTACCTTATAAAATGTCTCCCATCACTAAGTAACGTGGTTCCATCTGGCAAACATGTGCTGACTTTCCCTTCTGGGCTGAAGCACAGAAGGAGATGTTGAAAAGTCACCGCATTTATCATAATTATAAATGAGAACACCAATTAAACAACAAGGCAGACCCATTATATTATTTCCTTGAATTCACTGCATTTCCAGTTACTATTGCAATCAAAAGTTTACATATCACGGGTTCATGTGGTGCTAACTTAATGTTTGGGTGTAAATCTGCCCAATTGGGTCTTACGTAACAAGCTATGGTCAAACAAACCATGGTTTAGTTCAATGTTCAGTTTAGGCAAAAGGAACTATTGAAAACATGCCCAACGCATGAATATGCAGAGGTAGAGTAGTATAGAAAGGTAGTCCTTGATGTATGACCACAATTTTGATCATGTGACTATGGGGATACTGCAGCAGTCGTAAGTGTGAAAAGTGGTCATAAGTCAGATTTTTCAGCGCTGTTGTATCTTTGAACAGTCACTAAGTGGATATTGTAAATTGAGGTCTACTTTTTTTTTGTCTTATAATGACCCCATAATCCCTGGCATCGGGATGGAGTCGGGGCAACTGAATGGAGCTGAGTGTTTACTGACCGGATGCCCTTCCTGTCACCAATGCAGAGTTTGCAGCTGATATTTACTCATTGCGCCCAGAGAGAAGAATATCAGCCGCTATCTAGGATCGAACTCACAGCCTCCTGATTGTGAGGCGAGAGCTCCGCCTCTAGGCCACTGCACCACGCCTAAGTTGAGGACTACTTCTATCTGTAAAATCCAAGGAGAAACGTGTTGCAGTTAAATCCATATGCATTTTTAATCTATAGATGTAAAATACCCACTGCATTGGCCTTCGATGCTGTCAACCGGGCTGTTTTCAAAGGATTTATGTTGGAGATAAATGCCCACCACAAATCTTGAGAGAACAGATGGTTCCCTGCCAGTTATTCTCTTTAGGTGATGCACTTCCTGTTTCTTCTTTTTAATTATGCATTAAGTGGCCCTGCTAATGCTAGCAGATGTTCAATGATTGAAATCTCTGTCAGTTTCCCAGAAGGAATACAAGGTTACCACTGGTTCACCCACCAGATAGAGACCTCCTTAATAAGTGGCTGGGCTTTAACATTGCAAAATTGAGCTCTAAATAGCAGCTGCACTAGTCTGTCAGCATTTAACAACTGATTCATGACAATTTGGAGGTTGTAGTGAGCTGGAAAAAGGGAGAATCTTTTGCTCCGGAACTTGAGAGTAAAACTCTTACTTAGCATTGGGACACATTTTACCTCTAAGGGGAACAGGTTATATACGGTAGCCCTCAATTTACAACCATTCATTCAGCGATTATTCAAAGTTACAAAGACATTGGAAAAAGTTCTCACAGCTATGACTGTTACACTAGGGTCACAGGATCGAAATTCAGGCGCTTGGCAACTGGCATGAAGTTACAATGGTTCTTGCGGGGTCACACGATATATATAAGCCATTTACTTAGTATCTATGGAGATTCTCAGTCATTCAGGTCATGGTTGCCCCAAAGGTGTGTTGTATTTTTTTTTCCCCCAAGAGGCAATTGGACTTTCTGGTTTTTCTTTGAAGACGTTTCGCTTCTCATCCAAGAAGCTTCTTCAGCTCACCAATCCAGTCAGAACTGAAGAAGCTTCTTAGATGAGAAGCGAAACGTCTTCAAAGAAAAACCAGAAAGTCCAATTGCCTCTTGGGGGGGGAAAAAAAGCACCTTTAAGCCATTTACAGTAGTGGCCAAAATTGTGGAAATCTTTTGGGAAAAGTGTATTTTTGAAGTTTGATAGCTAATAACACCACTTTTTTTTTGCAAGTTTCAAGATAATCCTATTCCACTGCTGGAATGGCCTGGGAATAGCCCAGACCGTAACCCAATTGAAACTCTATGGAGCCGACGAAAGAAACTTGTTAGTCAGAAGCGACCCAGCAATAAAACCCAGTTAATAGAAGCCATCATTCCATCTTGGTTTCACTTTAGAACAGCCGCAAAACTCAAAGACTTGGTTCACTCCATGGGAAGACATCGTAAGGCCGTAATTCATGCTAAAGGTTACCCAGCTAAGTATTAACTGACATGGGGATAATTCTCGTTTTTTCTATGGTGAGCATTTTTGTATATCTCGATTTTTCTACGTGTTTTATTTTTCTTCTTTATAACTGCTATTCTAATAGCAAATCCTTCATAAAAGTTATTGCATTACATTCTTGATTAAATTATCTTTCCATTGATATATAATTTTATAGTACTACTCCAAGAAAAAGTGGTGTTATTAGCTAGTTTTAGAAAATACACTTTTCCCAAAAGGTTTCCACAGTTTTGGCCACTGTACTTAATTACTTACTTATTTATTTATAAAATTTATTGGCTGTCCATCTTACCATAAGGTAACTCTGTGCGGCTTACAGACATAAAAAAATACATCTACATTAAAACTTGAATATATGGAGATTCAAATCAAGGGCACGTGGAGAGGATGCAAGTGGAATGGGGGTGGGAGGGTGGGATCTGTTGTCACTCGATCGATCACCTCCACTGTACTGTTCCCCATTGGGGCCCCAGGCCAATTGGCAGATCCAGGATTTTTAGGCCCTCACGAAAGACTAGGAGAGTTGCAACCTTCTCAGCCAGCTTCTGACAAGCCAAGTCAATTCCGACCACAATCGAGACCACAATTTCTATCATTAAGCAAGATGGTTGTTAAATATGTTGCATCCAATTTTACGGACTTTTTTTGATACCAAGACAAAAATCTTAGAAAAAAACAAAGAGATGGATTCAACCCCACTTTCCCCCCAAAAAAACTCATGATTAAGAATGTTCCAGAACCACAGAATGCTGAAATATATTGTAGCTGGAAAGGAAAATGGATAGACAGATAGGAATCAATTGTTCTGTTTAGTCTCATAGCTCCAGTCAGAATCTGGCTTACTAGAGTTCCAGATGGAACATTTTTTACAAAGGTACTTCTTTTTTTTTTTTAAAAAAGATATAGGTTACTATAAGTCCCACTTCTTAAATCAAATAATGTTGATGTTGTATTTAATAATAGTCAAGGTTACCACGAAGAACAAATGTTTTAAGGGACTGCCAAAGTTACAGAGGAGAGATACATTTTATCATGTCTCTTTCCCCAAACCTGGAATTAAATTCATTCTGTTCCTGTTGTTTTAAGCAGTGTTTAACGATTGTCTTTTCGTATCAAGTCCTTGAACAATATATATTTATTTGTATGGTTTAATTATACAGTCTACAGCTGCCAGTATAACTTTGTAGATGTTTACTTACCTGTATGTCTCAGCAGAGATTTTGCCGTTAACTTTTACACAGTAATGGAACTTGATCTATAAAAGCAGAGTGGCACAAAATAAGAAATATAGAAAGTGACCATAATAGGGGAAACACAGTCTTCATATTGGTACCACTTTGTATAGGTAGTCCTCGGTTTACGACCACATTTGGGACCAGAATTTCCATTGCTAAACAAGGGACCTGAAATTACAACCTTTTTTTTGTGTCTGGGTTCTTAAGCAAATCACTGCTTAAATGAAGCATGTGGTCGTTAAATGAATCCACCTTCTCTCATTGATTTTGGTTGTCTGATGGGAAAGTCACAAATGGCGATCAGGCGATTGCAATCTTCATAAATACATTCCCCCCAAAGGGAAACTATGATGGTCGTTAAGTGTGAGGACTGGCCCCAAATAACTTTTTTCAGTGTCTTTGTAACTTCAGACAGTTGCCAAATGTATGGTTGTAAGTCAAGGACTACTTGTATTGCACAGTGACTGTTTTATTATTTAGGATTTATTATTTAAATTATTTATTATTGTTGAATTTATTATTTAGGATTTAAGGCAGAAAACCTTCCCAAGCGCACCTGGAGACAGCAGGGACTGAACTTTGCACAGAAACTCTTCAGCTGTTACCTCAAATGACGTGGGTCTGTATCAGTGGGGGGTTTGAAATTTTTTTACTACCGGTTCTGTGGGTGTGGCTTGGTGGGCATGGCAGGAGAAGGATACTGTAAAATCTCCATTCCCACCCCAATCCAGGGGAAGGATATTGCAAAATCCCCATTTCCTCCCGATCAGCTGGGACTCGGGAGGCAGAGAATAGATGGGGATGGGGCCAGTCAGAATTTTTACTACCAGTTCTCCAAACTACTCAAAATTTCTGCTACCGGTTCTCCAGAACTGGTCAGAACCAGCTGAAACAAACTCTGGTCTGTATAGGAAGGATTCTCACCCAGGAAATGCAATTTTATATATCCCCAAATTCACCCTCCGATCCGGGTTATACTCTGAAAATTTTTAGCTTAATGTGACATGGAGCAAACCAGCATATGTTGCATCAAATCCCGCAGCCGCATCCTTCGTATTGCCTCGTGATCCCTAGAGTTTGATAAGATTTGCCCTCTTTACTAAAGAAAATGATTTATAAATAGCGGAGACAAGTTGAGGCTGGATTTGGTAACCAGGTTGCTTCAGAGATCAGGATACAGAATTTTCTCTTCCTATGTAGGCAGTTTTAAAAAAAAAAACGTTTCAGATTTTAAGTTGGAAGGTAGTCATTTAGTCCTGAGGAAACCTGAACATAATATTTAGTAAATCACAGTGCAGAGGGAAGGCTCTTACTGTTGTGTGCACGAGGCTGATCCTATGGATGAACTGTTTCAATGCGACGCTGTCTTCCTTCAGGACTTCAGTTTTCTCATACAGCTGAAAAGGCCAAAGAGAGACAGAGAAAGTTAACGTGTCCTTTTTTCAAAACCTTTTTTCTGAGTGTTTGAAGAACTATTTTCCCCCAGTAGTTTCCTCTGAACTACCCGCCCCACCCCCGAAAAAGAGAGACATAAGCTGTATAATTAATCACTTTTTTTCTTGAGAGGGTCAAGGGTCAACTCCCGATCCCTGATCCCTTTCTCTCTCTGGAAACATAACTTTTAAGAGATCACCCACCAAAAAATTCAAAGATTTGGAGTTTTATCATCCTCTTCAATGGTTTCCACCACCACTACCATAGCTGCAGCTACTATAGCTGCTATTATGAATTAGATAGTCCTTGATTTACAACCATTCATTTAGCAACTGTTCAAAGTTACGACGACACTGGGAGGAAAAATGACTTACAACAAGGTTCTCGCACTTACAACTGTGACAGCATCCTTATGGTCATATGATTGAATTTCGGGCACTTGGCATCCGGCATGTATTTTACAATGAATGCAGCATCCCAGGGTCACATGATCACCATTTGAAATCTACCCAGGTGGCTTCCAACAAGCAAAATCAAGGGGGTGGGGTGGGGGGGTGGGAAACAGGATTTGCTTAAGGACTATATGATTCACTTAACAACCACTGTGATTCGCTTAACAAGCGTGGCAGATATAAAAATTGGGCACGATTCACTTAACAACTGTCTTGCTTAGCAATGGAAAGTCGGGGCCGAAATGTTGTAAGTTGAGGGCTACCTATAGTAATGACCGTAGAGAGGGCTATGCTAAATGAGGATATTGGTTTAGCTTTACCTTGTTACAGCAATAATAAAGTCAAATGGATAGAGAGAGAGAGAGAGAGAGAGAGAGATAAATGATAGATGATAGATAGATAGAGATAGATGATAGAGATAGATAATTAGATGATAGATAGATGATAGAAAGGTAGATGAGAGAGAGACAGACAGATAGATAGATATAGATAGATGATAGAGAGATAGATAGAGAGATATAGAGAGATATATAGAGATAGAGATGATAGAGATAGAGAGATGATAGAGAGAGAGAGATAAGATACATGATAGAGATGATAGGTAGGTAGGTAGGTAGATATAGATGATATAGATAGAGAGATGATAGATAGAGAGATATAGATGATATAGATAAAGATAGATAGATGATAGAGACATAGAGAGAGAGAGAGATTATATATATATATAGAGAGAGAGAGAAAGAGAGAGAGAGGGAGAGAGAGAGAGAGATGATAAAGAGATAGATATAGATAGA
Organism: Pantherophis guttatus; assembly: GCF_059756535.1. Classification (NCBI taxonomy): domain Eukaryota; kingdom Metazoa; phylum Chordata; class Lepidosauria; order Squamata; family Colubridae; genus Pantherophis; species Pantherophis guttatus. The sequence continues at coordinate 7,977,714 of NC_142080.1, forward strand.
TGAGAGAGAGAGAGAGAGAGAGAGGGAGGGAGAGAGAGATTGCAATCTTTCCCCTGTTCACAACCCAGATTTCATCAGTGGTGAAAGTGATGTCCACAACCATTTTGGAACAGATTCTAGTTCTGTAGTTTGAACAACTGCTCAACTCAACCATTCTTCTGAAACGAAATCAGGGATCACCAGAAAGAACAGCTGCAATTGTTGTTTTTCTCCGAAAACTGGCACTGGGAAAGGAATGAAGGTTTTGATTCTAGAACAGCTTCCTCAGATGTTTGGAGGATGCTGAGAACAGATCATCCAGGCGAAGAGAACAGACGTTAAACCATATTATTTTCTGGATCAAGCCCAACATGGCATTATGGATGTAATTTGACTTTTTAAAAAAACCACACTAATGATGGGGAAGAGGGCTGAAAATTATCAGGATCAGAGAGCAAACTAAGACCCGCCTTTATTTACCAGCTGTGAAGCTAATATCTGCTTCTACCAGAAGTTCAGCTTTTCCAGAGTGCGGCCCTGATGACCGCGCGCGCACGCACACATGTGACGTTTCCGCGTGACCTTTTCAGCACTTTTCGGTGCCGAAAAGATTCACCATCACTGGAATAGCTTGTTTCCTGAAGTTGCTGATGCTTCATCACTGGAGGTTTTCAAGAAGAGAAGAGACAAGCATTTGACTGTGATGGGATAAAGCTCTCTGCCTTGAGAGGACTGAGGTCCTTTTCAACCCTGTGAGTGTAATAAGGCTGATTGTGGTATAGGCTAACCTGAAAGGAAAGCTGAAAAGGCATGGTAGGCAGAGATTCATGAGGACATCCGCTTCCAGGCAGGACACCACTCTGGCAGAAAGGCAGTAAGCTTTCTATTTCTGTGGAAGGAAAAAAATTTAGTGCTAGGAGACAAACACTGCAAGACAAGCAAGGAATTCCTGCTCTCCAAAAAACAGGCTTGAATATTTAAGATTCCCTTCTATCAGTTGATACAAGAAAGCAAGTGCAAGCAAGGAGGATTATATCAGCCTTTTAATATACAAGCAGTCCTCGACTTACTATTATTTGTTTAGTGAACGGTTGACCTTACAATGGCACCGAAACAAGTGATGTATGACTGCTCCTTGCACTTATGACCATCACAGCATCCCCACGATCATGTGATCAAAATTTGGGCGCTTGGCAACCGGCGTGTATTTATTTCCCAGCTGGCTTACACAAGCAAGGTCAATGGGAGGAAGCTGGATTCGCTTAACGATCATAAGACTCACTTAAAAACTGCAGTGATGTACTTAACAACGTGGCAGTAAAGGTCATAAATTAGGGTGCAATTCACGTTAACCAACCACCCTGCTTAACAACAGAAAATCTGGGCTGGATTAGCTTGTGGTCTGATCCACCAAAAGCACTTTTATAATCTCAAATAATATTAATGATTTGAGCCAATTATGGTTCTAAGTCAAGGACTACCTGTATATATACACACACAAAAACACACACACACATAAATGTTTGTTTAAATGTATTAGATGCCCAACTCCAAAAAAATTAATCAACAGGTATTAATCAGCCATGTTGCATTTTCAAATTGATATTCTGAAAAATGCTTGTAGAGAATCAGAAGGAAACTTGGAGCACCTTTTCTGACTAACAAATTTTATTATAAGGCATAAGCTTTCATGAGGTGAGCTGCAGCTTGGGCCTTTATTAAAATTTGTTGAAAAGATCTACCAGATTCCTCCTGATTTGGGGCTAACATAGAATGACCTGCCTCTCCTTCTACAATGTCTACAGTGCATCTTAAACATTCATATCCATTCAGGGATCTCAGAACCCATCTATTCCTATATTGTACAGCGTATTGTATTGTATTGTATTGTATTGTATTGTATTGTATTGTATTGTATTGGTGTTCTATTCTATTCTATTCTATTCTATTCTATTCTATTCTATTCTATTCTATTCTATTCTATTCTATTCTATTCTATTCTATGTATCCTTTCTTTTATGTACATTGAGAGCATATGCACCAAGACAAATTCCTTGTGTGTCCAATCTCACTTGGCCAATAAAAAAATTGTATTGTATTGTATTGTATTGTATTGTATTGCATTGCATTGCATTGCATTGCATTGCATTGCATTGCATTGCATTGCATTGCATTGCATTGCATTGCATTGCATTGCATTGCATTGCATTGCATTCTATTCTATTCTATTCTATTCTATTCTATTCTATTCTATTCTATTCTATTCTATTCTATTCTATTCTATTCTATTCTATTCTATTCTATTCTATTCTATTCTATGAACTGCGGTAGCACAGTGGTTAGAATGGAATCCTGCAGGCTCCTTCTGCTGACTGCCAGCTGACTGCAATTTGGCAGTTCAAATCTCACCGGACTCAAGGTTGACTCAGCCTTCCATCCTTCCGAGGTGGGTGAAATGAGGACCCAAAATTGTTGGAGGCAATATGCTGACTCTGTAAACTGCTTAGAGAGCATTGTAAAGCGGTATGTAAGTCCAAGTGCTATTGCTATTGTTATTGCATTGCATCTCTTTTCAAGACGTATGTAAGTAAAAAAGAAAGTAAAACGAAAATTAATTAGATTTCAATCTTCTTGTTTTAAAAGATTATCAATTTCTTTAATACATTAGAGCTCTTATTCCAATTTTTGAGGGTCCTCATTATGAAGAAACAACTCAGATGCAACAGAATCTCTTCAGGATGACTCAGGAAATATTCAGAAGTTGGGTGAATTCACATATCTATTAAAGTTATAAAAAGATTTGTTTTGTTCTGTGGAACCTGGTGAAAATGTACCAGTGGCGGTGAGAACTGAATGTTGGGCTGGATTAGCTTAAAAACCACTTTTTAAATCTCAAATAAGGTTAAATATTTACCTTTGAATGTTAGATCACTGGGGAGTTTGTGGCATAAATCACCTTTTGCAGCAACTGCATGGAACAAATAAAAGAACTGCTGTTATTAATTTTGTTTAAGTTTGTGGCAAGGCTAAATTTGAGCTCTATTATTTGTGCTCAACCCATTGTAGGAACATAAACTTACACCTTAAGTATACTTATTGGGGATTGCATGTTATATGAATCAGTGGTGGGTTTCAAAATTTTTTACTACTGATTCTGTGGGTGTGGCTTGGTGGGTGTGGCAGGGGAAGGATACTGTAAAATCTTCATACCCCACTCCAGGGGAAAGTTACTGCAAAATCCCCGTTTCCTCCCGATCAGCTGGGACTCGGGGGGCAGAGAATAGATGGGGGCGGGGCCAGTCAGAATTTTTACTACCAGTTCTCCAAACTACTCAAAATTTCCACTACCGGTTTTCCAGAACTGGTCAGAACCTGCTGAAACCCACCTCTGATATGAATGCAGGTAGAACCAGACCTATGATCACAACTGAACCCCAAATTTGCACTGTTAAGTGAGGGGTTTGTAAAGTGAGTTGTGTCTCATGTTATAACCTTTTTTTGCCATGGTTGTTAAGTGAATCATTACAGTTCTTAAATAAATCTCGCTGTTGTTAAGCAAATCTAGGTTCCGCCCCTCCCCATTGACTTTGTTTGTTAGAAGCTGGCTGGGATGGTTGAAAATGGTGATCATATGATGTAGGGACAGTGCAACCGTCATACATACATGCCAGTTGCCAAATGCCTGAATTCTGATCATGGGGATTCTGCAACGGTCGTTAAGTGTGAAAAAAGGTCACAAGACAACTTTGATCAGTGCTGTTGTAACTAAACGAATGATGGTAAGTTGAGGACTACCTGTAGATTTAAAATGCCACCTGAAGGGAGGAGGGTCATCCTTGGTTGCTTTGCCTAGTTTCTATTTTCCTGAAAAAATAACTGCCCTGAAAGAAATATAAGTCTGAATTATACTCACTAATTGCAGCACAGTGCGACAGGTCCACACGCTGGGGAGAATCTTGAATGTCCAAAGAAACAACGATTGTTCCTTCCAGCATGGAAGATCTTTCTGACTGTTCCCCCTTTTCACCCTGAAGTTGTATGATTAGAAATTCTAAAATCTGAAAGAAAAGACTTGGTAAATTAGCAGACAAAATTTGTATAGTCTGTCTTGAGAAATAAAAGTGTTCCTTATGTCTTCATTTGAACCTCAAAACTGAAACGATAACTATCTTTGAAATGGGAGGCCTGGTGGTATAAAGCGGACCGGTGATGCTACAAATTGAACAATAAACGAAGGCATCAATTTTGCTGGTGTTTGCTGACCCTTCCCGTAGCATTTTTCAATGTTCCAATCTTAAATCAACTCTACAATTTTGGATTTCTTGAACCACTTTTTCTCCTTTTACCATCGTGATTCCATTTTGGGTAGTATACCAGCCAACGAGCGAATTTCTAACTAATTTCCCCCAAGTATGGCTTTTTTCTAAAAGATGAGAAAAAACATTGTTATTGTTTAGTTATTTTTTCAATTCAGTCTGTGTCAGGGGTGAAATCCAGCAGGTTCTAACAGGTTCTGGAGAACTGGTAGCGGAAATTTTGAGTAGTTCGGAGAACCGGCAAATACCACCTCTGGCTGGCTCCAGAGTGGGGTGGGAATGGAGATTTTGCAATATCCTTCCCCCAGGAGGGGAGGGAATGGAGATTTTGCAATATCCTTCCCCTGCCACGCCCATCAAGCCACACCCACAGAACCAGTAGGGAAAAATTTTGGATTTCACCCCTGGTCTGTCTCCATCCAGCTCCTTATTCTTACAGAATTATTACTGAGGGAGGTTTATTAGGTTGGTTGGCTTCCTTAAAACCATTTAATTATAAGGTGCTCTTAATCTTATGTTGTAAAATGGAAAGTGGAAAACCAGGGAAGCGTACCCTATGGAATAAATGTTTCATAAATAACAGGAAATAAAGAATGCTTGAGAAAAACACAATAGCAAAGCACGCAGGATGTAAAATGTGAGTCAAAATCTCTCCTTGCAATCCTAGCAACGCTATTTTCTGCTTCACAAAAATGTTGCTTCAGGTAGGAAATTATCATAATGCCTAAATGTATTGTTATTCCATGTTTTGATTTCTTTTTAGCAGGAATGAAAGAAAAGGAATGAAAAGACGCTATGGATGCACCCTTAAATTCATTTCATTGGAAAATGGAATGAATGAATGAATAAAAGAAAGAAAGAAAGAAAGAAAGAAAGAAAGAAAGAAAGAAAGAAAGAAAGAAAGAAAGAGAAAGAAAGAAAGAAAAATGTAAACGAACTAGATATGTCTTGGAGAAGTTCAATCAGGGATACTTTGTCACTTTTTTCTTCATAGAGTTATTCCTCGACTTACAACTATTCATTTAGCGACTGTTCAAAGTTACGATGGCATTGATAAAAGTGACTTATGACTATCCTCATACTTATGACTATCACAGGATCGCTCCATTCACATAATCAAAATTTTAGCCCAGCATGGATTTATGATGGTTACAGCATTCCAGGATCATATCATCACCAACAGTTCATTTACTGACGGTTACAACATCGCTGAAAAAATTGACATGACCAGTTTTTTTCACACCTACAGCTGTTGACGCATCCCCATGATCATGTGATCAAAATTCAAACACTTGGCAGCTGACTCACATTTATGACGGTTGAAGTGTTCCAGGATCATGCAATCACCTTTTTGTGACCTTCTGACAAGCAAAGTCAATGGGTAAACCACATTCATTTTAAGAACCGTGTAATTAACTTAACAACTTAACATTTGTGACAAGGAAGGTCGTAAAATGGGCCAAAACTCACTTAACAAATATCTTGCTTAGCAACATAAATTTTGGGCTCAGTTGTGGTCAAGGACTACTTGTACACTAATGTATATGGTAATTTATTGATTCGATTTATATGCCGCCCTTTTCCGGAGACTCAGGAATTATCTTTCTTAATTTTAATTGTTAAAATTAAGAAAGATACAGCTGTACAGCTGGTCTGGAATCCATGTCCTCAATACCTCTTATTATTCCTGACTATTATTATTCATAATAGACTGATGAGAGGTGTAGCTCCAGAGTATGAAGAGATTTTGGTCTTCAATCTTTGTTATGTTTAAAGGAATCAATATCTCATATCAATTTACCTCTACTTTATCTGTGGAGCCTTTTTAAACTAAGTTAGGACATTGACCTACTAATTCTAGTACTGTATTTGTATGGCTGTGATTCTTGGTTCCTTTAGAATTTATGTTAGTTTATTTTTAGCAAAAGTGAACAAGGATCTCAGTCTTTCCTGCTAGCTACAAAGCTTCTTCTTTGTCTTATTTTTTTTTTTAAATCCAGGTTTCTTTCTTCCTTAGGAGGGAGGAATCAGTCTTGTGACATTCTGCGAAGGCATTCCCAGACTGTTTCTATTTTCGTAACTTCTAAGATTTATAAAGAGGTCAAGATGTGGGATAGGCTATTTCACTATTAAAATAAGATGTATGGCACCAAGAACTCTATCTTTACATTATCCAGATGTTTTGAAAGACGTGGAACTGGTTTGGATGCACACACAAAAATAAACACTTTAGTTCCAGATTGCCTGACATGACCAAAGAAGGATAGCCAGTTACAGCTTGCAAATTGCATATCTGGTTTCCTAATGTCTGAACAGGAGAAATAGTCTGCAACTCAGGAGCTATTATCTTCTGTTTGCCTTTGATCATATAATTAATCAAGAGAAGTAATGTTTAATCAAGAGAAGTAATGTTTTTCTTAACGTGCTTATGCTGGCCATCTGGTTAGACAAGGTGATGGCTTTTTAAAGGAAGAGAAGAATCCATTTGTAGTAAAAAAGTACTTTCAGTATGTCAAAATTGGTTACTGAAGCTGATGACCACTGGGGCTGCTTCATATTGTTATTATTATTACTGGCCCATCATACTCCGCGAATTAAAAACTTGGCTATTCGAGTTCCCCGGCCTGGACTGATGGGGTTTTTACAGGTTTTAACTGTATTTGTTTAATTAGGCATTTTAACTTGCATTGGATTGTGGTTTTATTGTTGTGAGCCGCCCTGAGTCCGTTGGAGATTGGGTGGCATATAAACCTAATAAAATAAATAAATAAATAAATACTGAACCAACCACTCCAGAATGAATTGAAAACACAAGGGCTATAATCAGCTAGTTTGGTCTAATAAGGTATCAGGCTAGAAAGCAGGAGACAATGAGTTCAAGTCCCACCATAGCTATGAAAGCCGGTTGGGTGGTTTTGGACAATCACCTTCTCTCTCAGTCGTAGCCACCTTACAGGGTTGTTGTTGGGGGGGGGTAAAGTTTATTGGATATGTTCTCCACCTTGAGTTATTTGTAAAAACAATAAAGGCGGGAACAAATTATATACACACTAATTTATATTACTAATTGGAACTAGTCCTTCACTTATGACCACAATTGGGACAGGAATGTCCATTGCTAGAGGATAAGGTTGTTACGTGACTTATCATGTGGCCATATCCGATTTAACCACCTTTTTCTGCCGCTGTGGTTAAGTGAATCCAAGAGGCAACTGGAATGCCTTCTTATTCTTTGAAGATGTTTCGCTTCTCAAACAAGAAGCTTCTTCAGATCCGACTGGATGGTTGGGAATGGAATTCCTTGCAGACAATTGGAGGTTTGTCCTTGTCCACTTGGGAGTTTGTCTGTGTCCCCAGGGCAGGGGTGAAATGCTCCCGGTTCGGACCGGATCGCTCAATCTGGAAGCGATGGCGGGTGGTTCGGAGAACCGGTAGCAAAAATCCCTGCGCCCCTGCCCCCCCATGCCCAGCTGAGCCTCGCGATCATCAGAGGCTTTTTTTTTTTTTACTTTTAAAAGCATTTTTTCTACAACCTCTTCGGCTGAAAAAATGCTTTTAAAAGTAAAAAAAAAAAGCCTCTGATGATCGCGCAGATCAGCTTGGATCGTCAGAGGCTTTTAAAAGCATTTATTCTACAACCTCTTCAGCTGAAGAGGATGTAGAAAAAATGCTTTTAAAAGCCTCTGACAATCCCAGCTGAGTTGCCTGATCATCAGAGGCTTTTAAAAGCATTTTTTACACCCTCTTCGGCCGAAGAGGTTAACCCCCCCCCAAGCCATGCCCACAGAACGGGTAGTAACAAATTTTACATTTCACCACTGCCCCAGGATCACCTGAGTAGTGCAAATGGGTGTTGAGTCTTCTTGGAACTGCTGAAACTATTCAGGTGACCACGAGGGCATAGATAAATGTCCAAGTGGCCTCAATGAGTCTTTAAAAAAGGATGCAAATGACCAGTTGTCTGCAAGGAATATAAATCCATTCCCCACCATTCAGTCAGATCTGAGGAAGCTTCTTGGATGAGAAGCGAAACGTCTTCAAAGAAAAACAAGAAAGTCCAGTTGCCTCTCGAAAAATCACCTTTGGGACAACCACAACCTGGATGACTGAGAATCTCCATTAATATTAAGTGAATCCAGCTTCTCCCCTGTTGACTTTGCTTGTTGGAAACTGTCTGGGAAGGTTGCAACGATTGTAAATACATACCAGTTGCCAAGTGCCCAAATCACAATTAAATGACTGTGGGTACGATGTGATAGTCGTAAATTCGAGAACCGGTCTTAAATCCTTTTTCTCAGCGCTCTCGTAATCTAGAATAATCACTGAGCAAATAGTCAGAAGTTGAGGACTGTTAACAAACCAGCTGCAAAATAAATCTTATCACATCATACATCAATATAAACTTTGCTATAAAAACTAAGGAGTGCAGAACAAGCAGACTTTGTAACTAAGCCGGGCAAATAAGAAGAAAAATAAAATAAAATAGAATTGTTAATTAACAGTTCTGTGGCCCAAGAGATAAATTATATTTTTACTTAACATAATGGCGTACAAATAGTGTGTGTTTCCACAACATTCTGAACCACAAAATTATGCATTTATTTATTTATTATTATTAATTTTGTCGCATTTCTATCTTTATCCTCATTATCCTTGCTGAACCCAGGTAATATGTACTTGTGAAATTACACTGGTGGCCAATTATTCTTTTGTAGAAATCTATACTGGATCCAGCACCAAACTGGACCACATATTTGCCACCGTGAGTTTTAAATCCATAGGAGTGATATTAGATTGTGATCCATTTGGATTATTTATAGAATACCTGCCAAGGTAATTTATTTTTTGATAAATTTTTGTTAGGGGAAGCATTGACCTACTTCAAATGCTACCACAGAGGTACTTGGCTCAATATCTAGGTTAGTGGGCTAAAATTCAAACAAAAAGTTCAATTTCAAACATAGCACAAACTCTTGCTTAAAACAAGCCAAGTTTCCAAAGCTAAGGGGGGCAAAAGGCAAAGTGTGATGTTCATTCTGAGGTTTGTTAACTAGTCTACAAGTATGTGCATGAGTATCATGGATGTGTGTACGTGTGTGTACATGTTTAAACGTGTTATTGTATGTTGGCATGTGTGTGAATATATATATTTGTACCTATACATGAGTGTGATATATATATAAGTATGTATAAAGGTAAGATGACCTATATTGTCACTTTTTTCCATGAACCCACTGGCACACAATAAAAAATGAAATTCTGATGCCTGCTCTCAAAAGAAAAATAAATAACCATAGACATAACATGCATGCACACATATATATGCTATATACATATACATATACATATATACACACATATATACATATATTACATATCAGTGGTGGGTTGCCCCCGGTTCGGACTGGTTCTATAGAACCAGTAGTAAAACCGTTGGGAGGCTCCGCCCACCAACTCCGACATCATCAGGATGCTTCTGCGCATGCATAGAAGAGTGTGTGTGTGCACGAGTGAAGCAAGCGCGTGCGCACGGCCATGTTGCAAACCGGTAGTAAAAGTAAGTAGAATCCACCCCTGTTACATATGTATATGAATCACAGTCCATTTTAAATACCTAGCAGAAAAAAGTCTTGAATATATTACAAGTATGTATATATTACATCAGTGGTGGGTTACTACTGCTTCGCCCCAGATTGGCTCCGCCCACCCGCCCGGATGCTTCTGCGCAGTGATGGGTTGCCCCCGGTTCGCACTGGTTCTATAGAACCGGTAGTAAAACCGGTGGGAGGCTCCGCCCACCGACCCCGACATCATCAAAATGCTTCTGCGCATGTGCAGAAGCTTCTGTGCATGTGCAAAAGAGCACGCGTGCGCCCAGGGTGGGTTCTACTTACCTTTACTACTGGTTTGCAATGGGGCCGTGCGTGCGCTTGCTTTGCTTGCGCGCTCTTCTGGTGGCGTTGGAGTTGGTGGGCGGAGCCTCCCGCCAGTTTTACTACCAGTTCAATAGAACTGGTGCGAACCGGGGGCAACCCATCACTGGCGTGCACGCGAGTGAAGCAAGCGCATGCGTGCGGCCCCATTGCGAACTAGTAGTAAAGGTAAGTAGAACCCACCCCTGCTTCTGCGCATGCGCATACACCCACGAGCGAACCGGTAGCGACGATTTTGAAACCCACTACTGTTACATGCATATTATATGTGTGGTACATGATAAACACGTATCTGTGTGTGTGTGTAATATGTATGTGTGTGTATGTATGTATGTATTATATATATATATATATATATATATATGTTTTCTGAGGTTTTCGTGGGTGTTTGTATGTAGGTCTTTGGTTATTCGGGTTTTCTCCTGCGTAAAGAAAACCCGAATAACCAAAGACCTACATATATATGTGTGTGTGTGTGTGTGTGTATGTGTGTGTGTGTACAAGATAACTTTGTCACGTTTTTTCCGTGAACCCAGTGGCACACATTAAAAAACTAAATTCTGAGGCCTGCTCTCAAAAAGAAAAATAAATAACCATAGACATAACACGCACACACACACACACATATGTTATATACAATTACACACACACACACTCGTGTTCATGTAGGTGGGTGCATATATGTGAGTCAGAGGGCACCTTATGTGTAATTTTTATATATAAAAATTTTATATATAAAAATCCATATGTGGTATAGGTATATGTGTGTTTTTGTGTGTGTATATGTGTGTGTCAGTGTGTCTAAAAACAGGCATATATATGTGTCACTAATATCTGGGTGTGCGCGCCCCCGCGCGCCCCCGCCACCCTCACAGGCGCGCGCGCACCATCCGCACGCCCGAGGCTGCCTTCCCCTTCATGGCTCGCGTTCCTTTTTCCCGCCCAGCTCCGCCTCGGGGTACGGGCGCGCGCCCCCGCGCCCCCTCCCCTTCGCCTCCCGTCCTCTCTTAGCGCGCCCCGCCTGCCCCTAGGGGTGGGCGCGCGCGCGCTCCCGTCTTCCCGCCAAATCTCGCATGGTTTCCCTCAGTCGGAGTCTTCCAGTTCCTCCATTTTTTTCTCCCCCTTCCTTCCCCCCCCTCTTCCACGCCATTCCTCAAGGGTAAAATAACAGCAATAATAATAATCATCATAATAATAATAATGGAGTTACCGGGAATGGTGACAGCCAGGCCCCTCTTTTTCATCCCACTGTATTCCTTACTTTTTATTATCATTATTATTTGTTATGGGCTTCTCTGAAGCTGCCCCGTTTCTGGAAAGGCTCAGGCTGAGGGAAAATTAGCTTAGACAAACCCTCGACATAGACCTCACCAGGCAGGTATTCTGAGGGAGGAGGCATAACATTTATGAATAGAATTAGAATTAGAAAAAATAGAATAGAATATAAACAATGTAGGAATAGAATAGAATATAGAGTAAAATATAGAATAGGATGGAATATAGAGTAGGAGAGAAGAGTAGAATATAAAGTATAGAATAGAATATAGAGTAAAAAAAAGAGTAATAGAAAAGAACAATAGAATAGAATAAGGAATATAGAATACAATATAGGAATAAAATATAAGAGTAAAATATAGAATGGAATATAGAGTAGAATTAAGAATAGAATGTAAAGTAAAAAAATAATAGAAAACTAGAACAATAGAATAGAAAAGCAATAGAATAAGGAATAGAGAATACAATATAGAATAGAATATAGGAATAGAATATAGAATATAGAGTAAAATATAGAATGGAATATAGAGTAGAATAGAATAGAAGAATAGAATATAGAGTAAAATATAGAATAGAATATAGAGTAAAATGAATAATAGAACAACAGAATAGAATAGAGAGAGAACAGAACAAGAATAGAATAGAATAGAATAGAATAGAATAGAATAGCTTTATTGGCCAAATGTGATTAGACACAAAGAATTTGACACTGGTTGTCAGCACACCAGTGCAGTTATTATTGGCTGCCTATCTTACCACAGGGCAAAATCCCTCCTTGGGGAAGCCCACAGCCCCATCAGAACCTGGGGATCTTTAGAGGGGTGTAGAAGGGGGATCATTTCCATCTTGGGGAGGAAAGGGCACCCGAGGACAGAGGCCATGACTGAGAAGGCCCATTCCTGCCTCCAGTCAGGTAGCATTGCTTGATTGAGAGGTCCTGATATGTGCCAACTCTGATGGCACAAGATGGGCAAATGCCACAGGACACAGACCATAACCCTCAAATTACCAGGCCCTGGGCCATGGACGGCTTTATAGGGGGCAAGCAACTCTTTCCATTGCACCCCAAATTAAGCAAATCACTGTAGTTGTTAACATTATCTACTGGGGATTGCATGTGTGTGTATTTGTTTATATTTCATATTTCTTAACTGCCATTCTCTTTCACTCTCATGTTATATAAATACAGGTAGACTCGACTTACAACGACAGTTGGGACCAGAATTTCCATTTCTAAGCAAGGTGGTTCTTAAGTGAGTCATGCTCAAATGTACAACCTTTCATGTCATGGTTGCTAAGTGAATCATTGCAGTTATTAAGTGAATCAACGCTTGTTAAGCAAAATCTAGCTTCCTCTATAGGTTTTGCTTCTCAGAAGCTGTCCGGGAAAGTCACAAAGGGTGGATGACATGACTCCAGAATGCTGCAATTGTGGTAAACACCTGGCAGTTGCCAGGTGCCTGGATGTTGATCATGTGACCATGGGGATGCTGCAATGGTCATACATGTGAGGACCAAATGATGCAAAGATTTATTTTGCTCATTCTGATGCTGTTAATTTAGCATTATGCTTTAAGAAAGAAACCAATACACTAGTAAAGCATACAAAAAGTGAGAATGGAAACCAGAACAATTACTTCCATTACCAAACTAGCAAATAGATCAGGGATGTCAAATTGGCAGCCCGCAGGCCGGATGCATCACATGCAGGCCATGACCACCCCAGCTACGCAAAGGAAAAATCATCGTGAAACATCACAAGATGGCTGCGAGTTTTGACACACATGAACTAGACTAATAAGTTCCTTTAAGAAAAAAATACTTTTCACACTAATAGCCTTATAATTTACTGGTATATTTATTTTAATTCACTAGAAATTAAAATGCATCTAAATAGGCCTTTTGAAACTTGTCTGTTCTATAGGTTGTCCTCATCTTATGTTTAGCGACCATTCTAAGTTACAACAGCACTGAAAAAAATTTACTTAGTACAGGTCCTCGCACTTATGACTGCCACAGCATCCCCACAGATTCATGAACAATTTGGGTGCTTACAACAGTTGCCATATCCTGGGGTCATGTGATCCCCACTTCCAAACAGTTAGGTTCTGCTGTTTTGCATTACCAGTCCAACCTTATGGTGATTTGTTTTTACTTTTTTAAAATTCTCCTTACCATCCAAAAAAAGCTATGATGAATTTAAAAATTGTGCCATATTTATTTATTTAATTGCATTTGTATCACTATTCATCTCAAATAGTGACTCTAATGTACCCATTTAAAGATATTACTGATACCGGTATAATTGACCTCTGGCCATAAGATTTCTTAAAATTTTAGGTCAACAGACCTGCATGGTATAAAGCTCATCAGAAATGTACCTGCAGTTTCAGAGCAATAGAATTATTAAAACATGACCTAAAATGCCTGAACAGGGGAAAAAGAGACAACCCATTGATCTAACATCAACACACGGAATAGGAGGAAATGCATCTTATTTCAAACTCTCAGGAACAGATCCTGAATCTCTCTTTAATCTGACATTTTGAGTTGGCAGTTCTCAGTGCGAGGCCCACGCATGTTCATGGGGGCTGAGACTGGCACAGTTCTTTAACAAATGCGTGCACATTTTGTTTTTGTTGAATGTACCCTGGGCTGTATACCATGTAACTAAAAGAATGCTTGCAACTATTTATCATTCTCCCTCTTATAAATTCTTATGCTTACAGAAAATAGGAAGATGGAGAGGAAGAGTCGAAGAAAAAGCCTTGCTGGCATTAGTAAAAAAAAGAAATTAAAAATCTCATTCCTAGATCTTGTATAAAATATTAGACATGGAGGTGCCCTTTTCCAGCCCATAGATCTAGCAATCAGTTGCTAAAATGTAAGATGAGAGCAAGTTTCCTTACAGTTATGAATCTGAATCAGCTTTTTGCTCTCTCCCTACAAAAGTTCTTTCCTATACAGCTATTATGAGGATGGGTTTAGAAAGAGGAAATTGCCTTGCCTTGATCCATCTAGACTAGCATTGATACAGACTGATAATCATCCTCCAGGGTTTCTGCCAGGAGGCTCCCCAGCTCTGTTTGGAGATATTGGAAATGTCTTTCTGCATACAAAGTAGATGATTTAGCACACAGTTAACTATGGCTGAATAACAAAAACACATTTCTTCCTTGTTCCAGGTGGGCCACACATTGCTTTCCATCCTACTGCTGAATTTAGTAACACAGTCTGGTCAAACTGCAGTGTAAAGCAGATCAGATAGCACACATACATAACCCCCTCTCAGTCTCTTTGGAAGCTGCTGTCAGCTCCCCGTGACTTGGACCGGACAATGGCTTCTTCCGAGCTCTGGGCAATCGACTATGAGATTTATGGGGAAGTCCAAGGTGAGTCTAGATTTTATTTCCTCCCTTTGGTATTATTCTTGCTACGGGATTTTTGTATACCGATACGGTTGCTTGGCTTTCCAGCGGATTGCTCTGCAAATAGTACAGTCCTTGAAATAGGATGCCTGCAGTCTGCTTCTCCAACTGCAGAATCTTGCTTCAGTTCTAATTGCAGTAAGATAGCCTGGGATTGCTTGAAAAGCTATCTGCAAAGACTCTAAAAGGAACTTAATTTAAGCCGGTACACAAGGGGAATGTGTAAAGAAGTTAATTGGGAGCATTAACTTAATTTAGTGATGAATCTACGTATCATAGTGCAGAGAATGAGAAGCTGTTTCTCTGCAGTACTGAGATCTGGGCCATTTCAGGGAGGGAGGCTGAGCATCTTTGATTCAACCCTCTTTTAAATTGAACATACGCAGCCCCACATATCTATTTTAAAAATAACATGATGTGCGACATTCAAGAAGTCATATAGCTTCAGCTGCCATTCTCCAGAAATGAGGAATCAAAAGAGGGCAGAACTCTTCTGAGATTTATGCTGTATTGTGGGTTCTTTCTTGGGGGGTGGGGGAGAGGGCTGTTCTTAGGAATTAGAATCTGTGATGTTTGCTTTTGAGGGATTTCTACTTGCCTTTTAAAGTTCAGATAAGGGATTGTTTCCCAGTTCTATATCCAGAGTCACTTCACGATTGAGGCAGAATATAAATTAATAAAAATATAAACAAATAAGTAACATAATAGGCCAGTAAAAGCTCTTATCTGCAATTCTTGGCTATTTGTTGGCTCGTGGTAATGCTACAGAATGTTCAATTGTTATTGTAAAAATTCAACATTTTATTTATTCAATTTTTATTGTTCTAATTGTAATAGAAAATTTATCAAGAATATAGTTTCTATAATGGCAATGAAGGGGAAAAGGTAAAGGAATTTCACAGGAGACAAAAAGTTCTGTGGGCTGTTTGTAGAAAAGAAATTAGAAAGCAAGATCTTTTGGTGGGCTGAAGACCACAGTTATGTTGAGCTGAGTTCTGGGTTATTTATCCACAATATTAAAAGAGAGCCAACACACAGCCTGCTTTACCTCTTTACCTATGAGCAGGCAAACAAATCAGGTAGGGGTGGTTTAGTAAAATGTTTAATCTGGATTAGGGTTTATTATATCTAAACAAACCAGGATTGTAAATGAGTTTGTAAACTCCACAGTGCTGGATCCTGCAAGATTGGAAAGCAAGAATTTCTTTCTTCTGCCATACACGAACCTTTGATGCAGTAAAAAAAAAGAAAGGTTTATTCACATAAGCACAGTCATGGTTTCAAGAAATGATTCAAAGAAAGCTGTAATTCAGTTGGATCAGTTGTGCCTATGTTATCTTAAGATGGTGATGTCTTAAGACAGTCTGCATCTTGGTATCCTCAAGATGTGCGATAACCTCCACTGATCCCATACTCGTGAAGGGTTGTGGCGGGCCATCTGGGCAGCAATAGATTGGAAAAGATTTCTATTAAAAAATGGAGCATCTTAAATGATGGACTTATTTTTAAGAATATTAAAAGTTCTTAAAAATTTAGGGAGATATTCAGAAAGCCCAGCAAAACAGAAAGATTGGAATCTTTGCTTTAAATATTTTAATTACCAACCATTGGGCTATCTTGTGAATGGTTTTATTGGTGCTTTAATTTTCTGTTGTGGGACACTCCAGTTTATAATCCTTACTGGAAGAGCCCAACAGTTCACTTATGACACTTGCTTTAGGAGTACAGTAGATATTTGTTTACTAATGTGTAGCTATAATGATATCTACTGTATCTCTTCTCTTTTCTAGGTGTCTTCTTTAGAAAGGTAAGTTGTATCTTTTCTAATATATTACTAGATAACTCATGACCCATTGGGTCATCACTTCAGAGATATTGCCTTCAAAAATAGCAGAGCTTCTAATGTACTGGACTTAAAAATTCAGGGAGATATTGAGAGAGATATCTGCCCTAAAAATAGTCCATGTTGAACTGTATAGTAGAGTCAAACATGACGAGTTGATCACAAGACATGCTTTATGACTTTTTGTATTATGTCATAAAATGCTTTATGGTACTCTTATGTCATAAAATGTTTTATAAAATTTGCCAAATTTGTACTTCATGGGTATTATGGGTGCCAGATTTTGGATGCATTCTGTAAGTTAGCCCATTTGAGGTACCTTGGTTCAAAAATTGGGCTCCTATGATATACTGTTTTGCCCAGTTAAAGGTTACAGACAGACAAAGAAGAGAGTTTTAGATGTATAGATATAGATGTATATCATGGCAAAATGAGGGAAGGTGTGTTTCTGTTTTAACTACAGTACTGCGTTTTCTAAGAGTTGCAAATACCATACCATGCACCATATAAAGAAAACCATTGTTGTTCAAGTATAATCCTTGAGCCTACACTCCTGGATATTAGAGCAGGGTTGGAATCATGGGAGCAACAGCAGAGAAGCTGCTCATATCAGCTATCAACAGAGGTTGGGGATTTGGAAGCAAGATCAGGATGAAAGGAACAAGACAGGCTGAACATATAAACAGCAAGCCCATATGCAGATAACACTGAATAATCTCAGCGAAAGTCAGAGACATTTACATACGTCTTGGCATCAGTTGGGTGCTTATCTGCATCTTTAAAATATCTGCTGGAAAATTTAAATTTAAAGAAATTGTTATTGCAGCTGGTTTTGTCATGGTCTCGAAAGCCTCAAGTACAGGTTTCCTGCTCAAATCCAAGCAAGCCAATTTGAATTCTGTATCTCAGAAAATGTAGGCAATCCTTGGGAAAATATAGCAAAGCTCTGGGATGAAAATTGGGCTATTGTTGCTAAGCTGCCTTTCTCCAGTTCTTTCATTCCCTTAACACCCGAAAGCATTGCCTGTCTGAAATAGTCATCTCTGATCAGACATAACTGATGGAGCTTTGATATAACCTTGAAAACCAGCATTTCTCAATAAAGGCAGTTTCCATACTTACCTGCAGTCATCAAATGGAGAAATACCAAGCAATGCATATAGGTAGTCCTTGACTTATGACCACAATTGAGCCCAAACTTTCTGTTGCCAATGCAGTTGTTAAATTAGTAACACATATGTTAAGTGAACCCAGCTTCCCTGTTGACCTTTGTCAGAAGGTCACAAAAAGTGATCACATGACCCTGGGATACTGCAACTGTCATAAATATGAGTCGATCGTAAGTCACTTTTTCACTGCTGTTGTAACTTTGAACAGTCACTAAACGAACTGTTGTAAGTTGAGGACCACCCAGTGGTGAAATCCAAATTTTTTTTACTACTGGTTCTGTGGGCGTGGTTAGGTGGGTGTGGCTTGGTGGGCGTGGCAGGGGAAGGATACTGCAAAATCCCCATTCCCTCCCCACTCCTGGGGGAAGGATATTGCAAAATCTCCATTCCCACCCACTCTGGGGCCAGCCAGAGGTGATATTTGCCAGTTCTCCGAACTACTCAAAATTTCCACTACCGGTTCTCCAGAACCTGTCAGAACCTGCTGGATTTCACCCCTGGGACCACCTGTACATAACTTCAGAATATCTTGGGAAATTTCCTGATGATGATCTCTGTTTGTTTTCTCCTCCTGTTAGTACACCGAAGAGCAAGGGAGGAAACTAGGACTGGTTGGCTGGGTGAAGAATACAGCCAGTGGGACTGTGACTGGACAGGTGCAGGGCCCAAAGGAGAAAGTGGAGATTATGTAAGTAAGGAAACCTGGCTCCTTCAGTTTGGAATGGTTTGCTGAAACAAGTGGGGTGATTACTGCCTGACCCTAAAAAAACACAGGTGTATGGTGATACCCCACCCTCTTGGCCTTCCGGAAGGTCCTTAAAATGTGGCTCTGATGGTTATGGCCATACTGGAGGTGGTTGAAGGGATAAAAGAGAAGACTGCACCCTTGTATTGTTTATCATTGGTTTTTAGTCTGTTTTTAATTCTTACTAATTTGTTTTGATATTTATCCTGTTTATTATTTGGTAAGCTGCCCAGAGTCACTTCAACAGTGAGAGGGGTGGCACATAAATCAAATCAATAAATCAATAAAATGGTGATGGGGCTGCTTAATTGTCTCAGAAGGGATCGTTTGGAAATGGGGGAAAAGGACTTCACATGACTCCTGAAATTGCCAGGGCTGAAGACCAATTTTGGAATTTGAATGTTTTTCAAAATTCAGTATAGGTAGTCTTCGACTTAATGACCACAACTGAGTCCAAAATACTGTATATGTTGCTAAGTGAGAAATTTGTTAAATGAATTTTGCCCCATTTTACGACTTTTCTTGCCACATTTGTTATGTGAATCACAATTAATAACGCTGTGTTGTGTAGTGAATCTGGCTTCCTCTTTGACTCTGCTTGTCAGAAGGTCACAAAAGATGATCACATGCAACCGTCATAAATATGAACCAGTTACCAAGCATCTGAATGTAAATCATGTGACCATGGGGATGCTGCGATGGTTATAAATGTGAAAAAAGGTCATAAGTCCCTTTTTTCAGTGCCGTTGTAACTTTTAACGGTTACTAAATGAACTGTTTTAAGTCGAGGACTACTTGTACAACTCATCAGGACTGAAGTCGGAATTGTTTTTTTTTTTTTTCCTGCACTTGCTGGCCAAAGATAGAATACCTTTGGTGATAAAAAAGTTCCATCACAGGCCTTAATTGTCGACTTTCCACGCTAGTACTAGACTGTTGCTGTTAATCAAACTTCTAAGCAACTACTTCTGCAGTAATCCACAGGGTTCTGAGTACAATGTAAAGTTATTTATGTTCCCCTCTTGATCAGAGTTTGTTCTATTGTTATTTTAAAATTAAAATCTTCAAGTTAAGGCATAAGGCTAGTGTACTACCCTGTTTCCCCCAAAATAAGTCATCCCCTGATAATAAGCCCAATTGGGCTTTTGAGCGCATGACAATAAGGCCAAGCGCTTATGTCAGGGTTCAAAAAAATATAAGACAGGGCCTTATTTTTGGGGAAACACGGTATTTCCAACCATTCTTGTTCTTGCTCCTGAAAGAGAAAGTTCAAAAGCCCCATTCTGATTAGGTTCATCAGCATCAATCAACTTTGTATCTTAGACTTGTGTGTCATGATTACTTTTGTATATATTCTTTAACAAGAGGTGTATTTCTTATGGATTGTCACATGTGGCTTGAAACCTGTGAGGGGGACCATGCCCCTTGCTCTTTCTGAATGGCCTTCTGGTTCTCTTGTGGAGGAAAAGAAACCACAGGTATTCTTCAACTTACAACCGTAGCAATTTTTCAAAGTTACAAAGGCACTGAAAAATTGACTTAAGATTAGTCCTCTGATTTATGACTGTTGCAACATCCCTATGATCACTTGATCAAAATTTGAGCGCTTGGCAACTTGCATGTATTTGCAACAGTTGCGGTGTCCTGGGGGTCTTGTGCTTGCCATCTGCAACTTTCTCAGCCAGTTTCTGATGCCCAAAATTAATGGGGGAAGTTGGATTTACTTAATGACCGCATATTCTGCAACTTTCTCAGCCAGTTTCTGACGCCCAAAATTAATGGGGGAAGTTGGATTTACTTAATGACCGCATGATTCATGTAGGAGATGTCCATGTTGAGCCCAAGAGAGGGGTCAAATACGTCATCAGTCTTGAGTCCCTTCAGGCTTACCTTGAATTCCACTGACACTTACCTATTGCCAACCTGCTTTGACCGTTAGTAGTCCAGATTCTGATAGAGACCTTTCGCATAAAATTAACCTGTATATTCATCCGAACTGCGGGACTCTGCATTTCCTGTGCTTGACAATTCATTTAACAACTGCAGTGCTTCACTTAATAACTGTGGCAGAAAAGGATGAAAAATCGGGTGCTGCTCACTTAACAACCCCCCTTAACAACAGAAATTCTGATCCCAATTGTGGTCATAAGTCGAGGACTACCTGTAGTAGAAATGAGAACCTATTATCACAATTGTGATCTGAAGATAACTCCCTATCAGCAATTTATAAGGATTCTTTCCCTTCCACCCAGCCTCCATTGAGAATGCGTATGTAGGGTACCTCTCCAGACTCTGCCTCCAGAGGGAATTGACACCCTTAAATCTAGGACTTGGGTCAGCATGCAATTAGAGAACTGGTCCAGAAGGAGATGAAGAAAATTGCTTTATGAATTTTTGAGCCACAGTAGAGGTGATTCTGTGTGGGGGTGTGTGGAAGGAAAGCAAGAGCAAGTGAGCGAAAGCAGGGTCTGAGCTTAGGGTGACCCGCAGGCTTTGTGTTGTGTTGGTGTAACAACTTCTGCAACAGTGCTTTGTCACCTTTAGAAAGATGACAGCCAGAGGCAATTACTATAGCAACCAGATCTTCTATCACCTTGAAGAAAGAGAGAGCATGAACGGGGAAAAAATATCTGGGACAGTTGCCATAGCAACCTGCCTCTACATATTGTCTACCTTCATGTCTCAGGGGGGAGGGGGAAATTGGGGCCATTTCCATAGCAACCACACTACTCCATCCCTGGCTTTGAGGAACCAGGGATAAATAGGAAGGAGATAATCCATAGCAACGCTATTCCTCAATGCACATTCTTCTTCCCCCCTACCCTTTTCTCCTCCCAAGTCAGTGCAGGATAAAAAAGCAAAGGTGTAAAACCACCCATGTGACTCTCAATGTTCTTTTGCAATTAAGTATTGGGTGGGAATAAATAGGCAGCATTTCAATTTTTGAAATGGAATACCAGCTGGGCAAATGTATTGTGTGTGGGCAGTGTGCAGAAAGTTGTTTTCTTATGTTACGTGGGAAAACTCATTCATAGGTTCTTTATATAACATAATCTTTAGAACTTTTCTTTAGATCACAGGCGTGGACTGCTGATATCAATAGGGTGCTTTTATATTTTTTTGTTTAAAAATCAAAGAGTTATATCCATTTCACTTTTGATGGTTGCAGCTCACATACACCCAGGTATTGGGCATGGCCTTCCAGCTGATCACTGTGCTTGCCTTTCCCTCTGTTGCTGCCAAATTGCAAATGTAAATTATTGTAAAATACATGGGGAGCGGTCATGGTGACTGTATTTAATTTGATTTTAATTAAATGTAAATTAAAACACATTTAGATTGTGTTTTGCCCCTTTAATGTACAGAACCCAGCATGCAAAGAAAGGTGGGGTTTGCATGTTATGCATAAAATCTTAAAATGTTAAAAGCATAATTGCTATGCACACCCAACAAATAAATCACATTCTAGCTTAGTGTGATGACCTCATTCATGCAAGCCAATAGCTGGGTTCCTACAATATTAAATTATGCAATTCAATTTTATCCTGGTCTGGCATGTTGTATGAATAAAGCGAAAAAGCAACTGTCAGCCCAGAAAACAATCTAAAAACTAGCAATGTTACAGTGATGAAAGGGTTTTATGATAAGATATCACACTTGATCTTAGTCAGAGGGCTGAAGTTTTTTGTGTGGAATACATCTACTTTATAAGACAATTAGTTTATTAGTCCATGACAGTATTTGCTTAGTCTGTAAAATGTTACAAGATATTGGTTTTGCTGCCACAAACAAATTCAGAACTCTTGGAGAAGTTATTTTAAATTGAATAAGCCTGTTTTTTTTTCCTATTTCAATGATTACATTTAGTGCTAAATGTAGCATATGTTTTCTTTTGTTCTTAAAATGAGATTACAGAGACAAAGTAATCAGGTAACAAAGGAGCAAGTTACTCAATGACATTCAGTTGATTTCATGGCTCCAATTTATTTATTTAATTAATTTAAAAGACTTGTGTGAGCGCCCATCTTAAAAAATCTGGGTGGCTCACAATATAGGTTTGAATTTGAGTTTTATTCTAACACTTACGTTCTTTTTTTTGGTTCAGGTTATAAAATGATAAGTATAGGCAGTCCCCTGGAGTAGTCTTTCTACTTCTAAGCATCGCAGTGTCCCTGCAGTCACATGATCAAAGGTTGTGCATTTGACAACTGATGCTGTCATGTATTTATGAAGGTCTCCTGGGGTCATGCAATCCCCATTTGCAACTTTCCCAGCTGTCATCTGACAAGCAAAGTTAATGGGGGAAGCTGGATTCACTTAATGACTTCAGCAAAAAAGGCCATAAAACTGGGCACAACTCTCTTACCTGCATCATTTACTGATGGAATTCCAGTCCCAATTGTGGTTATAAATTGAGAACTACCTGTAAATGTTAGGCATCTGTTCTACCACTGTGTGTTCCAAAATCATCCAAAAATATCAGAAAAACGTTTTTAATATAGATAAGCGTAATCCCTTAATTCTCCCTAAAGATGAGGTAATGTACACATTTGAACTTACATTTGGGGGCCAATGTTAAAACAATCTGTAAAAGGCTATGAGATCTCTTGTTTTTCCAATTGTGTAGGAATTTATCCCATTAGAGTTATTTAAATCTTCACAAATGAAAGCATATTTAAATCATCTCCCCACTTTTTTCCTTCTGCAACATTATTTATGTCTTCAACTTAATTGGAGCCATTTGTTCTGCTGGTAACTTTTGGCAGTATGCTTACTTCCTTTCAATGATTCATGGTGAATCTGTAATAAAACGTCTAATAAATATGGGCCTTGCCTTCCAACAAATG
This sequence comes from Pantherophis guttatus, assembly GCF_059756535.1. NCBI lineage: Eukaryota > Metazoa > Chordata > Lepidosauria > Squamata > Colubridae > Pantherophis > Pantherophis guttatus. The sequence goes on from NC_142080.1 coordinate 8,001,249, forward strand.
TGCACATTGCACCTGATGGCTTTTTGGGTCTATGAATAGACATATTCCTATTCTGGCTATGTGCAAGGTAAAACAGGAGAAGAAGGAACTGCGCCGTTAATGTTTGCTTCTCCTTCTCCCCCGCCCAGGAAGAACTGGCTACGCAGCGTCGGAAGCCCCATGTCTCGCATTGATCAGGCCGTGTTCTCAAATGAGAGGCAGATCACCGTTCTGGAGTTCCAGTCCTTCACCACCAAATATTAAAGGCAGTTGGCTGGTCCAGATGGGATATGTCTATGTCTAAGTACTACGCGGGCTTCTCTACTCTAAAGGAAGTATCACCTTCGCTCTCAACAAGAAGGTTGCTACTGACATTAGTGTGTGCTTTAGACCTATGGCACTTCCAGGACTCTTGACTCTTCCATGCTGCTAGTGAACTGGAAAGCACCTAAACATCTGCTGAAACAACACATCTGCTGTTCTTTTCCCCCCTTTTCTTATAATTTGTGAAAAGGTAGTAAGGGAAAAAACTAAAGGTGGAAGGAAATATGTTCTCCTAAATCTTTTCTTTCCCAATATGTTCATGAACATCCTGGGCAGTTGTCTTTTAAGCAAACATATAACGAAAAGTTTCCTACTTGCTCCCTGGAAGCATTCTGCGTCTTCTCCTTAACAATAATCCCCAAACCCAGCAAAGACTATTAGCTCATTAAAGATGATCTTTGAAGGAAAGCAAAACTGTCTTTTTTTTTCAGTGGAAACTAGGCAAGCTCAGATATCTGCAGCAGCTTTTTGGAGAAGAAAATAGTATTTGTTTCTGGAGAAGCTCTATGAACACCGGAGGACGGAGGTAGGAAGATTGAGAGAAGCAATAATATACTACTGGTAACATCAGCGGCCTGTTCTGCAGCTCTTATGGCTCAGGTGCATCATGTATTTCAATAATTAATGTGGGTTTCTCTTTCTCTGCTGCAATCGAGATACAGAGATTGTCCATTTGTGAAAGTGTTCTGATTATTATCTGTCTACTTTCCCAGGCTACAAAAGAGGCTTTTCCTCTTTTATAAGTCAGAATATCTCTGTGCTAAAAGTATAAATTCTAGAACATGGAACAGGGAAGAAACAAAAGAAGAAATAACACAACACTCAAACTGATTAGCAGAAAATTTGACCCAGCGAAGTAGTTTCTTCTTCTCACCAGCTGTTTGTTGAGTTATTCCTACTCCTTGTTCTTGCCCAATCTTTTGTGGTCTTCAGCATTATGGATGAAACAACAGATTTTCTGGTTTGGAGAGAAACCTTTGAAGCTGCCAAGACTGTGAAAATGACAGGCAAATGGAATGCCAAGTGTTCTTTGAAGTCTGGAGATGGGGTGTGGGTGTAGTTCTTACTGTAGGGTTTTAAAGCAGAGAGGGCTGGATGTTTTGGGATGGGAGGGGTGTTAAATTCATATAACGGTGCTTTCTGCAAAGGCTCATCCCTTGTCCCAACCTTCTAGCTCAAATGTTCATGCGCAATATTGTTTATATTGGATGCTTTCACCACCATTCTTTAACTATAGTTGGTTTTCCTTGAAGGAAATAGCCCTAGAATCTAACAGGTTATAGTACAAACATCTGACTTGCACTTAACAGGAACTGCATTAGTGTTTTGAAGGTAGCAAATTTATAGGCACATATGCAATGCAGAAATATAGAGAGGTAGATAGGACTATCATTATATAGGCAAAGGATGAAAATTGAATTCAAAATCCTTTATAGCAAAGGTCAGCTTGGGAGGAAGAGAAGCACCTTCCCCTCCTGATAGAAAGACAGACAAATAGATACTGATAGATAGATAGATAGATAGATAGATAGATAGATAGATAGATAAGATAGATAGATACCGATAGATAGATAGATAGATAGATAGATAGATAGATAGATAGATAGATAGATAGATAGATGATGGATGGATAGATATCAATAGATAGATAGATAGATAGATAGATAGAGGTAGATAGACGAATGGATGGATGGATACCGATAGATAGATAGATAGATAGATAGATAGATAGATAGATAGATAAGATAGATACCGATAGACGGATGGATGGATGGATGGATAGAGAGATAGAGAGATAGATGAGAAATAGAGAGAGAGGTTATTGTAAAAATGGGATACAACCAGGCATTGTAACTTTTAAAGATTCTGTCCAAACTGGACGCAACTTTAAAATTTAATATCTGTACAGAATCTACATCTTTGATGAATGGGATACCAGCAAAACCAGACTTGTTCTCCTTGATCAAATACACCAATCACATATTTCAGAACTCTGCTTTTCAATTATACTAGAGGCTCCAAGGATGCTCATAGACAGGATAATAAGGTAAGATGAAATGCATCCCTTGTCCTTAGCCCCCACTATTGGGAATCCCTGTCTGATCTGTTATAGCATTTTCTTTACGCAGGAAATGACATTGTTATTGTTGCTATTGTACTTGTTATTGTAACAAATTGTAACAAGTACAATAACAAATTGTTATTGTACTTGTTAAAGTGCCTTCGTTTTCTCCAGTTGCTAAACCAGCCCTCTACTTTAATCGTTGTGCGCCCCAATATAATCTTGTTTCCCCTTGGTTACAAAGAAAGGGCCTTATTTTGGATTGTGACACTTGCATTTTGGCAGGGTTGGCGGTATGCTGTAGAAATAAATATGTAATTTTTAATAAGAGATTTAAACCTGTAGACGTGGCAGATGCATGTGATTTTCCACAGAACTAGAAGGCGCTGAAATTAAGCCATCAAAAGGGCCCTTCTTTCGACTCACTTGACTCAGGCTTGTTTCCTTTAGGAACTTGCTGTAGGAATACTGAAGAATGCCAATTCATCTACATTCAGTTGCTGGGTTTATGATACCGTATCAACCGTTGGCTTCATTAAACAAATCAAAAAAAGATAATTAACTGGGTTTTGTACCCCACTCCAAACCAATATAAACCACATCAGGGTTTTACAGCCATGGATTGTACAGCCTACAATGCCTACTATCCTACAATGCTGACGGAAGACCTCAGATACGAATTTTACCACTACAGATTAAAGCTCAGCATCTTTTGCACCCAGTTTATTTATCCCGGAGCCCCCTCTGGCTAGGTTTGCGTAATACCTTCTCTTCCTCCCCCCCACCCCCCATAACAACCAGATTTACTGAATCATCTCAATTACTTGGATGCACATAAAAAAAACATCGAACCGTGCTGGCTGGGTCTCTTACTACCCATTGGCCAAACACAACGGCACTGTGCAAAGTAATGGTTTGGCTTAAATGTGGTTTATTCATTGGATGAACCACAATTGGCAGGGTTCACACACCTTAGCTAAAGTCACCCCCCCTCCCCACTCAAAATGGGAAGATCCGATTATTAAAGCAAGGTTTGTGAAGTGAACGAAAGCCCGATGTTTGGCATTAATCTGGCTTTCAGTGCAAGCGGCTTGGGTTGGGCTAAAGCGCCCGGAAAACCCCCCCAAAATCTCGCTGAACGCGATCAGGACCCTCCGTCTCCCCAGAAGCGCTTTGGCCACGTGTGAGCCCGGCCTGGCTCCCCCAGCGGCTCCGCGTGAATGGCGGGGGACGCGCCCAATAGCTGATCCGGCCTCGTGGCTCGGAGGCGGGGGCTTCTTGTCAAACCGAGCCGGGCTAGGCAGTCCGTTCCGCAGCCAGGGCTGGCGGGGCTCCTCCATCGAAAGGCGGCGGCAGCAGCAGCATCCTGCTGGCACGCCCGGGCTCTTCCCGGCGCCACCTGTGATGCTGGCGGAGGAGCAGAAGAGGGGAGACGGCGATGCGCGCACCGGGCGCGTCTTGAGCCGAAGGAGACGCCGGGCGCCTGTGGCAGGAGGTGGAGGCGGCGGAGAGAAGTGAGCCGCGATTTGGTGGCGGAAGGTGGGGGACGCTGTGGCTTATTGTCTCGGCGGCTCGGGAAGGGACGGGGTCGAGGTGTGCCCAGCTGCTCCCGCAAAGCTCGGGGCCTTGGCGGGAGGCGGCAGAGCCAGCGGGCTCTCCAATGCGGCATCTTGGAGAGAGGTGGAAGAAACGGGCAGGTCTCCGGAGCCGAGGAGCGGTCCGTGGCTTTCTGGGTCTTTAGCGGGGCCGGGGGGGGGCGGTTTGGGGGCGACATGCAGGGGTGGGTGGGGGGCTTGTCCCTCCAGCGCAGGAGATGCTCTACGGGAGGTGGCGCAGCGTGGGCTGGCCAGGCGGCCGGTTCAGCCCGTGCGCTCTCTCTGGGTGGCTGCTGGTGTCCTCTGCGCGAAAGCGAAGGCGCGTTCCTGAACTGGGGGACGCCCTGGCCAGCAGCCGTTGTGCGGGGCTTGGGGCTTCTAGACCGGTTCCCGGATGGATTTCGAGGGCCTGCCTTCCCCCTCCCTACCTTTCTTTAAAGATCGAGGCGGAGAGAGAGCTACGGAGATTTATTGGAAGCTTATCCCTCGCTCCTAAAGTGGACGCTGGATTTTTCTTCCCTAGGGTTGGCAACGCTGCTGGAACCTTCACTCCCCTTACAGCTTCCCGTTGGGGCCCCCTCCACATGCACAGAGACCCTCTCTCCGGTCGCTCTCTGCTCCAGTCAAAATGGGTTTTTACGTAAGGAGAAAACCCGCTCAAATCTTTAAGCCATGGTTGCTTAGCCCTTTAGGGGTGGGAGTGAAAAGCTAACCTTCTCCATGCAGCTAACGTTTCAAAGCCTTGAACCGAGGGACCTCCTGTGTGTCCGCTGCTTTTGTATTTGAGTACATGTGCGTGTGATGTTTTCTCCATATTTAGCCATTGGGGCCCTCTCCCACCCCTCTTTTCTGAACAGCCGAGACATGATGGACTCTTCTGAGCTGCATTGGCTGCATTTTAGCAGGATCAAAAGAAAATTTGCCCTGGTTTACAGATGTTCGCCTAGAAGGAAAACAAAGTATTTCCCCTTTCTCCACTTCCTCCAAGTCCCCTCAGGCACGGATTATTTTAGGATTAAGTACAAGAAAAAGCTTTGGCATAAAGACCAAGTAGGTACTTGATTTATGAGGGAAATAAATTATTTTGCCAGTGCAATGTGTCTCAGAGCAGAAACAGGAGATAGATCAGAATCTACCTGTAGATTTTTAAAATTTCCTACAGCAGGTGAGGAAAATTTTCTGATTTCTGGTTGCTTACCATTAGGAGCAATGCTAAACCCTCCATTCCTAATCCATCTGTTGCCACAAAGCTAGCTTGAGGTGATCAGATATTAATTTTGATGGGCACAGACTCTGATCTTTGTTCAGTTGTGGTTTTCAAAATAAATTGTGTATACAGTGCACAGTCACCATTTGCTTAACCGAGGTTTTATTCAGTTGGTTGGTTTTCTAGAAATCCTAACGCTTCAGAAACCTGAATTTGTATAACAGGCTAAGCTACAAACAAGTAACCCACACTGTGTCTTTGCTGAAAATGTTAACCCAGCCTGTCACTCCATAAATGGGTTCACACATTACGCATGTTTTAACCGTGATTTGTTCAAGAAGCCATTATTGGCTGGATTTCATATCGTACTAAGACATGAGCTACAGCATATGAACTACAGGGAAAGAGTTCGTATCACATGATAAGCCCCAAATCAAGAAATCTTTTTATGGCTTAGCACGCTGTGTGAAGTTGACTACAGTCATGTACGTGCATATGAACACAAAAGTAAAAGAAAACCCCACGAGATCATGTAAACATGGCACTTACTTTCCTTTCTTGTGTTTTCGAAGGGTTAGAGTTAAGCCTTACAATCCTTGCATTTAAAATGAAAATGTTGTGTTCCCACGGAGCAAATGGACACTTAAGAGACCTGGGATACGATTGTATGTTCCCTGGATGAGATCTGGTTGCGTTTCCATGCTCTTCCAACCTTTCCTGGTACAGGGTTATCTCTTTAAAAAAACACCAGTCTGAACATACTGCTGGTACTTTTATTAATTTCGTTAACAACATTCTTGGCAATGTAGCGGAAATTGGTCTTGGAAAATTTCTACTGTATCAGCTTTAGAAACTGTCTGTTTCCAAATTGACCCTCCTCAGATGTTCCAATAGTTACTTACAGTATTGCTTTCGACCAGTCGTTCTCAACTTGTGATTCGTGGATGCCCGGGGGAGGGCATGATGCTGTCACAGGGGGTCCGTGAAGGATTGAAGAAATGTTATGATTTAAGTCTTGAATTAATTCATGGGGATCTGTGGCCACAAGAGGCATTTAAAGGGGATACATGGTGATGAAAAAGTTAAGAACCACTGCTTTAGACTTATACAGAAGAGGTCCTTTGCAGCTCATTGTATGCCACTAGTGTGGTTTTACAACATACTAAGCTAAAATTAAACTACAGCATGGTTTAACATACTATGCGAACCCAGCCACTGTGGCACGTTGTAAAGCATGTGCAAAAAAACATACCGCTTGTGACCAATCAATTGATCTGTGATTAAACAATCCATTGCTAACATACGAACCAGATGAGTGTGTTAAAACTATGGTTTGAGCCTTTTCGGACATTTTGCTGCCTGAAGTTTAAAAATGTTGCATATATGTCATATTTTCAGCTTGTTTACTGACATAATATGTCATTATAGCTTTGTGGATATTTGGAACTGTGAATCTCCATAGTCTGCCAAGGCATAATATGGTGTATTTGAGTTTGTTCTAGCATGTTGCATGAATCCACCCATCTAGCTTTTAAAATCGCGGCTTAACCTTCTGGATAAGCCTAACTGATGGTTAATTACAGGTAGCCCTCGACTTATGACCACAACTGAGCCCAAAATTTCTATTGCTAAGCAAAACAGTTCAGTGAGATTTACCCCCATTTTACCCCCTTTCTTGCCACGGTTGTTAAGTGAATCACTGAGGTTGATAAGTTAGTAACCTGGTTGTTAAGTGAATCTGGCTTTCCTATTGACTTTGCTTGTCAGAAAGTCGCAAAAGGTGACCTGCAACCGTCATAAATATGAACCAATTGTCAAAGCATCCGAATTTTGGATTTTTGTGACCATGGGGATGCTGCAATGGTCATAAGTGTCAAAAAAACGGTCATTCGTGACTTTTTTCAGTGCCGTTGTAACTTTGAACAGTCACTGAATGAATAGTTGTAAGTCAAGGACTACCTATATTGTGCAAACCATGGCCTAAACAGGCTACGTTTCAGGCATGCTACTTAAATCCAGCAACATGGCCTCAGTGCTGTCGTCACTTAAGCCAGAGAAAGCACATGTCCAATTTTTCTTCCAGAAAGTGTTAGCTTAATGTGTGACACCAGTACGAACCAAGGCAAATATAGGTGTCCCAGGATAATGTTGCAAGTATCCAATCTGGGTCGGTCCCTGGGACCAGAGAGATTTTGTCTTCGGACTCATGCCAGAGCCCATCTTCAGGGAATTTCTCTCTAGCTACTGGGACATCAGTGTTCTTAGTGAGACCATTCAAATCGCTCTGTCGTATTTCTACTGCAGAATTAAATAGCTTTTAAGAGCAAGTCGATTAAATTATTTCAAAAGAAATCATTCTTTTTGAGGGCTGCAGGTTATTCTGTCAGAGGTGGATCATCGGTGGTGGTGGTGGGGCCGTGCCAGAAGCGAAACTGGCTAAAGTCGCTTCCTTTTTCTTCCCCCCCCCCCTCCATCCTCTTTTCTTCCTCTTCAGCACAAGTAGCAGCTCGGTGCTCGGAGGATTAACAGGAAATCTGTTCACTCGCAGAGCAGTTTTCCTATCAGGCTTTTGCAGATGTTTGTCTCAGGAAAGCCTGGGAAATGTAGCTATGTGAAGAATTCGTTAGTGTCGTTGTTGGGGGGTGGTCTAAAAGAAAATGGCAGTTAAAATAGTGATATGTGTGTGTGTGTGTGTGTGTGTGATTGCCCCATTTTTTCCACCCGGAGCAATGAGCTGTCACTTAAACATCAAAGCTGCATCAGATGGAGAGAAGGGAAACAAAATTATCTTATCAGCTCTGTTGAAGGACTAGCTTCTTTCCCCCCCACACACACTCTTTCCTTCTCTCCCTGCTGGTTTTGATTGGCACTGTGTGCTATAATAAGATTTTTTTCCTCCTCCTTCTTCTTCTTCTTCCCTCCTCATCCTCCTCCGTTTTTTTTTTTCCTTTGGGGTCCTGACTGTGTTTTTCACTTTGTGAGGTTGGTAGCAAGGGTGTCCTTGCCTGTCAACAGTTCCCGGAGACTTTTTGCCTGAATTGATTGATGGCTTATATATGCTATCAAATTGCCACTTAGCAATCTCATAGATCTTCGCCAGGGATGTTCTGTCCATAAACTGGTTCTCTGGGTCTTTCACCCATCACTGCTGTAATCGAGTCCATCCATCTTCCTGCTGATTGTCCTCTTCATCTCTTTTCTCTTTCCTTCTACTTTTCCCTGCCGTAAAGGTAAAGATAAAGGTAAAGGTTCCCCTCGCACAAATGTGCTAGTTGTTCCCGACTCTAGGGGGTGGTGCTCATCTCCGTTCCAAAGCCGAAAAGAGCCAGCGCTGTCCGAAGACGTCTCCGTGGTCATGTGGCCGGCATGACTCAACGCCAAAGGCGCACAGAACGCTGTTCCCTTCCCACCAAAGGGGGTCCCTATTTTTCTACTGGCATTTTTTTTTTACCTGCTTTCGAACTTCTAGGTTGGCAGAAGCTGGGATAAGCAACGGGAGCTCACCCTGTTACGCGGCACTAGGGATTCAAACCGCTGAACTGCTGACCTTTCGATTGACAAGCTCAGTGTCTTAGCCACTGAGCCACCGTGTCCCTTTTTCCCTGTCTTAAAGCCTTTTAAAAGAGTTTAGTCCCATGATAGCGAACCTATGGCACGCGTGCCAGAGGTGGCACGCAGAGCCCTCTCTGTGGGCATGTGTGCTGTCGCTAGCTGCTCTTCTGGTTTCCGGCTTGCACATGTTCACCGACCACCTGGTCTTCACGGGTGCTGGAGCGCTTGAAAACATCCTGAAAAACGACCAAAAAATAGGGATTTTTTGGGGACATTTTTTGGCTGTTTTTTAGGCCAAAAATGGCCTGAAAATGGCCTGAAAACAGCCCAAAAAACAGGCATGCACATGCCAGTCAGCTGGTCTGTGAGTTTTTGGCGCTTCAGCATGAGCCCATGTAAACGCATGTGCGCGCGTTCCAGTTTGGGCACTCGGTGCCGAAAAGGATCTCCATCACTGGCTTAGTCTTTGCTTAAATGTTTCTGAAGTACAGATAAAGTCCTCGTCGTACCGACCACAATTGAGCCCATAATTTCTGCTGTTAAGTGAGACAGTTGTTAAGGGAGTTTTGCCCCATTTTACAACCCCTTTGGCACAGTTTTTTAAGTGAATCACTGCAGTTGTTAAAGTTAGTAACACAGTCGTTAAATGAATCTGGTTTCTCCATTGACTTGTGTGTGTGTGACAAGAAAGGTTTTAAAATGGGACAAAGCTCACTTAACAACAGCAAGAGAGACTTTGGGCTCAGTTGTGGTCTTCATTTGAGGACTACTTACTTGAAATGTCTTGGTTTGCTACGACCCTAAACAACTCATGAGTTTGTTTAGCTGCTCTCACTAGAATGAAAAGAATGTCTGAATGGATTACACATTGGTCATTCCATATTATAAGGTCTGTGTCTTTTGTTAGGATTTACAGCAAAGTTTCTCCACTGTGGCAATTTCAAGATATGTGGACTTCAACTCCCAGAATTCCCCACGTAGCATGTTTTCAAATGTGTGGACTTCAACTCCCAGAATCGCTTAGCTAGCACGCTGACTAGGGAACTCTGGGAATTGAAGTCTACCCATCTTGAATTTGCCAAGATCGAGAAAACACTCTTTTACAGAATAAAATGGGATTGGTAATCTCTGGTTCGGCATCTTGTGGGAACTCATCCTTCGCCTTAATGTGTCGCATTGCCCATCCCGTGAACCTACAGTAAGTTTTTCCTGTGTGGTCACTTCGTGTCGTGTGAATGCAGTGGTTTTATTATCTTACTCTGAGTTCCAGTTTGCAAGTAGAAATTTTCAACCTGGGACCCTTTGAACGGAGATGCTTAAGTGTATTTGAACAAGATGGGACAAGCAAGTGAGACAGTTGTGATAAAAGCTATTTAGCTTTGGTGGATTTTGTTGATTCATGCCAATATAGATTAAAATAATATATATTTTAAATAGAATTTATTTAAAATAACTTACTGTAATTTAAAATAACTTATTATAATTTATTATATAATGATTTATTATATAAAATGACATTTTCTGAGTAGTTTTTATCCCAGAGCTATAATTGCACTCAACAATGAACTAAAGGGCCACCATCAGTGAGCTGTTGGGACAGCATTACTTGGTCTGTTGTGTGGATGTTTGGGTGGTTTAGGGGTGGGGAATTTGTGGTGGGTGGGAGTGTGTTTGGGGATTGTTATTGTGTTGGACCTGGTCTTTGGGTGTTAAGTGAATTTCGTTGTATGGGTATACTATGTATACACGTACAATGACAATAAAGTTATTATTGTTTATGCCCATTTTTCACACTTTTCACATAACAGTTCATTGCAGCATCCCCATGGTCACAATTCAGATGCTTGACTCATGACAGTTGCAGTGTCCTAGGGTGACGTGATCAACTTTTGCGGCCTTTTGACAAGCAAAGTCAACGAGGAAACCAGATTCATTTAACAACCGTGTTACTAACTTAACAATGGATATATTTAAGGAACATTATTACCCTTTGGTTATACGGCTTTGAAAATGACCCTTTGGGAGCATTTTTTTTCTCTCTCTTATTTTTTAAAGACTTATTTTTGTTTTCTGCATGTATATAGCAGGCTTCTGGGTGAAGAATATTTTACAGAAGGCCAACATGTTTTACTGAGATTTTTTTTTTTTTTTTGAAATTAGGTCAACTATGCTGGCCTATGACCTAGTAAAGATTTGTTTTAAATTTAATTTAATTGGGTCAAGAGCCACAGGCTAAGCTAGGGTCTCCCAACGCTGGGAAAGAATCCAGCTCTGTTTTCTGTCTGCCATTTGGTAATTTAGGTTTCCTGGGTCTTCCCAACCTTTACTTAGACGAGTAGAACCAGAGTTCCATCTGGCAAAAGGCCCTCAAAAAGAAGCAAAATATTATGTTGCTCATAGATGTTTTGTTTCTCATTGGGGGACATACATTACCGGTAGTCCTCAATGTACAGCAGTTCACTTAACTAACTGTTCGAAGTTATAATGATACTGAAAAAAAACCTGACTCTTTTTTACACTTACGACCATTGCAGCATCCCCATGGTCATGTGATTTACATTCAGATGCTTGACAACTGACTCACATTTATGACGGTTACAGCATCCCAAAATCATGTGAATGAATCATATTTTGAGCACCTTCTGGGGAAACCAGATTCACTTAACAGCTTACCAGATTTACTAATTTAACAGCTGCAGCGATTCACTTAACAAATGTGGCAAGAAAAGTCATAACATGGGGCAAAACTCACTTAACAAATTTCTCACTCGGCAGCTGAAATTTCGGGCTCGATTGTGGTCGTAAGTTGAGGACTACCAGTATTATTGAGGTGAAAGGGAAAGAGTGAAGAATGAAAAAAAAAAAAAAGACAATTTCTCTGAATTTCTATGGATACTATTGGGAAACTATTCAGTTCTTCAGCTTTTGCTAGTGACAAATCTAAGGCGGCATGTTCTGCAAATTAGTCACCGCCGGATGAGACGAGCAGCCCACAAATCTAATTAATTAATTAATTAGTTAATTAATTAGGCCATCCTGTACAGTCCTCACACGGTTTGTTCATTTGCAGCTGCATCTTGTTCGAATCTGGCTTCCCCTTCGACTTTGCTGGTCAGAAGGTCGCTAAAAGGAGATCACAGCACCCCAGGACATTGCAACCGTCATAAATACGAGTCAGTTGCCAAGCGTCTGAATTTTGATCACGTGATCGTGGGGATGATGCAACGGTTGTATGAAACATGGCACCCTTTTTTTCCCCATTGCAACTTTGAGCAGTCACTATATGAATTGTTATAAATCGAGGACTACCTCTATACAACAAATTATAATCTCAAGTCACACCTATCCTGCCTTTCAGGACAGGGGAGAAAAGGGACAGCTGGAGCCTATTCTGCCTTTTTGGGGGTGGGGCGAGGGGGTTCCTGCATTGTGTATATGGGGGAGGGGAAAATCATTTCTCTTTCCTCCCTTGTATCCTGTCTTCCCACCCCCACCCCCTTCCCAGCTGGCCTTCTGCAATTGTCACCCCTGAATGTTCCTCGGGGACCCCATTGTCCTGCTGCTCCTTCCTTTCATCTGGCAGCCTCTCCTGCTCCGTTGGGTCAGCCAGCCCCCTCTCCGGCTGCTTCTCGCCAGCTGGCCTGGCATTGGAAGGGGGGGGGCTGGGAAGAGGGAAAGTGGGGGGAGAGATGGGTTTGCAATATGGGAGATGAGGGTGTTTGTTCTTCGGTTACATCTGAAAAACCCAGAAAGGACGATGTCTGTGGAGATTCTCAGCCTTCCAAGTCACGGTTGTCCCAAAGGTGGGTTTTTTTTTTTTCAAGAGGCAACTGGACTTTCTGGTTGTTCTTTGAAGATGTTTCGCTTCTCATCCAAGAAGCTTCTTCCGGCTCTTCTTCACATTTGGGATGGACGGATGGATGGACAGACTGAAAGATAGATAGATAGATAGATAGATAGATAGATAGATAGATAGATAGATAGATAGATAGATAGATGGATGAATGGATAATTAGATAGATGGATGGATGGATGGATGGATGGATGGATGGATAATTAGATAGATAGATGGATGGATGGATGGACAGACTGAAAGATAGATAGATAGATAGATAGATAGATAGATAGATAGATAGATAGATGATAGATAGATGGGTGGATGGATGGATGGATGGATAATTGGATGGATGGGTGGATGGGTGGATGGATGGATGGATGGATGGATGGATAGATGGATGGATGGATGGATAATTGGATGGATGGATGGATGGATGGATGGATAGATGGATAATTGGATGGATGGATGGATGGATAATTAGATAGATGGTTGGATGGATGTATAGATGGATGTATAGATAGATGGATGGACAATTAGATGGATGGATGGATGGATGGATGGATGGATAATATAGATAGATAGATAGATAGATAGATAGATAGATAGATAGATAGATAGATAGATAGATAGATAGATGGATGGATGGATGGATGGGTGGGTGGGTGGGTGGGTGGGTGGGTGGGTGGGTGGGTGGATGGATGGATGGATGGATGGATGGATGGATGGATGGATGGATAATTAGATGGTTGGTTGGTTGGATGGATGGATGGATAATTAGATAGATGGATGGATGGGTGGGTGGGTGGGTGGGTGGGTGGATAGATGGATAAAAGATGATGGAGATAGATATATATCAATAGAAGATGGATGGATGGATGGATGGATGGATGGATGGATGGATAATTAGATAGATAGATGGTTGGATGGATGGATGGATGGATGGATAGATGCATGAATGGATGGATAATTAGATGGATGAATGGGTGGGTGGGTGGGTGGGTGGATAGATTGATAAAAGATGATGGATATATATATATATATATATATATATATATATATATATATATCAATAGAAGATGGATGGACGGATAATTAGATGGATGGATGGGGAGATTCTCAGTCATCCAGGTCATGGTTGTCCCAAAGGTGCTTTTTTTCCCCAAGAGGCAACTGGACTTTCTGGTTTTTCTTTGAAGACGTTTCGCTTCTCATCCAAGAAGCTTCCTTCAGCTCTTCAGATGTTTTGCTTCTCGTCCAAGAAGCTTCTGCAGAGCGGAAGAAGCTTCTTGGATGAGAAGCGAAACATCTTCAAAGAAGAACCAGAAAGTCCAGTTGCCTCTTGGGGAAAAAAAACACCTTTGGGACAGAAAGGATGATTTTTCTCTTGGGTGAGGTGGGTGGGCAGAGTTGACTGCAGAAGGGATTAACCGAGACTGTGCTTTGTGAACATGTCGTCTTATCCTGGTTTGAACCCCTTTTTCTCTCCCCTTTGCCTCTTCATGGCATGGAGAAAAGGATGTTTGCTCATTTGTACCCTTGGCCATCTGTGATTCCTTGCCTTTACACATCCACCGTTGGGCCATGCTGAAGCTGGATTTGTGAATGAGGAGCATGTGTGAATCATAGAACATAGAATAATAGGGTTGGAAGGGACTTTGGAGGTCTTCTAGTCCAACCCCCTGCTCAAGCAAAAGACCTATCAGGGCCAATCTAGAAAGAACTAATTTTCATAGAGTCGGGGCCGCCCCCTCCTTTCCACTTTTTATTTGCTCGCCTTCTTCTGTACCCATTGTCCAGGAGGAATGATCAAGGCAAATAATAACTTGCATTCTTTCAGTCCTGTTTCCTCTAACCCTTGCTCCTCATTTCCTTATAGCAGTGTTTCTCAACCTTGGCAACTTTGAGATGCGTGGACTTCAAGTCCCAGAAACCCCCAAACCAACATGCTTTTAAAATGGGTGGTCTTAAATCTCAGAATTCCCCAGCCAGCAGTTGAAGTCTTTCTATATTAAAGCATGTTGGCCGGGGAATTCTGAGAGATAAAGCCCACCCATCTTAAAGCATGCTGATTGGGGGATTCTGGGAGTTGAAGTCCACCCATCTTAAAGCACGCTGGCTGGGGGATTCTGGGAGTTGAAGTCCACCCATCTTAAAGCACGCTGGCTGGGGGATTCTGGGAGTTGAAGTCCATGCATTTTAAAGTTGCCAAGATTGAAAAAATCCTGCTTTAAGACACAGAGCTCAGGACCTCGTGGCCTTCCAGATGTAGATCCCCTGCCAAAAGTGTTGAGAAGTATAAAAATACCGAGAGGAGAAGCAGGGTTGGCATAGCTTAACAACAGCTTCTCAAAGTCTCCTACCGGGTAGAGGGCTGTAGCTAAACTATAAGCTAAATCACTGCCACTAGGAAGGGGTAAAAATCTGACTTTTCTCAATCTTTGAGGTTTTTAATTCCTGAATTTTTGAAGATGAGAATATATGGGAAACTTTCCATCCAAGTTTTTGCAGGTGGTGGATTTTCCTTTCCTTTCCTTTTCCTTTCCTTTTCCTTTCCTTTCCTTCTTTCCTTTCCTTTCCTTTCCTTTCCTTTCCTTTCCTTTCCTTTCCTTTCCTTTCCTTTCCTTTCCTTCCCTTCCCTTCCCTTCCCTTCCCTTCCCTTCCCTTCCCTTCCCTTCCCTTCCCTTTCCTTTCCTTTCCTTTCCTTTCCTTTCCTTTCCTTTCCTTTCCTTCCTCTTCCCTCTCCTCTCCTCTCCTCTTTCCCCTTTCCCCGCAGTGGTCTTGATCCAACTTTTCTGACATACGTTTCCAAGGAACCTTACAAAAACAGGATTATCTTCCAGGGTTTCCGGTAGTCACCTTCCCAAATGGTTCGACCTTTGTCTTTCCTTTGGTGTCACATCCCATAGAAAAGATTAGCAAGAAGATTTCAAAATTTATTTTTCTGCATCTACTGTACCTATATTCTCATGAGTGACCCCTACAATTTGGTAGTGTTTGGACAACTGCTGGGAGGGTTAATCCTTTGTGCCTAAAAAAGTTTCTGTTTTGTGTTTCATTTTTTCCCTCAGTGGAATCAGAATACGAATCCCTTCGTATGATGAACGGTTGAGGGAGATAGATAGGGTATGTCTAGCCTATCAAAGAGAAGAATTAGGGAAGAAATGACAGTTGTCTTCTAATACTTGAGGGGCTGCCACAAAGAAGAGGGGGTCAATTTTTTCTCCAAACCACTAAGCAACTGTTTTGCTTAGTAATGGAAATTTTGGGCTCAGTTTTGACTGCCTCGAACGGGCGGAAGTTTGTTAAAGAGAGATACAGCCTAGAAGTAAATTGACACTTTCGAACATATCATTAATAGATGAATAGAGTTGGAAGGGATCTTGTAGGTCATCTAGTCCAACCCCCTGCCCAAGCAGGAGACCCTACACCATTTCTGACAGATGCCAGTCCAGTCTCTTCTTGAAAGGTTCCAGTGATGAAGCTCCCACAACTTCCGAAGGCAACTTCTGTTCCATAGGTTGATCGTTCTCACTGTCAGAAAATTCCTCCTTATTTCCAGGTTGAATCTCTCCTTCTTCAGTTTCCATCCATCATTCCTTGTCTGGCCTTCAGGGGCTTTGGAAAATAGCTTGACCCCCTTCCTCCTCTCTGCGGCAGCCCCTCAAATATTGGAAGATGCTCTCCTGTCTCCCCTGGTCCTTCTCTTCACTAGACTAGCTAGACTAGCTTCAGTAGACTTATTTCAGTTAAGTGGCTGTCCAAATCTCTTCTTAAAAACCTCCAGTGATGGAGCACCCACAACTTCTGGTGGCAAGCAGTTCCACTGGTTAATGGAATTTTCCGTCAGAAAATTTCTCCTTATTTCCAGGTTGAAACTCTCCTTGATCAGTTTCCATGCATTGTTTCTTGTCTGGCCTTTGGGTAGCTTTGGAAAATATCTACAACAGCCCTGCAGCTCCAGCAGACGCTGCTATGCCTCTGCCCAAAACCTATTGTGTGCCTCATCATTGAGGTTTTTTTTCCAAAATAGACTGGACAACCCTTTGACCAGGATGACATAAGATCTCCTGTCCTGAGCACGGGGCTGGACTAGAAGACCTCCGAGCCCTACGATTTTATGTTCTATGTTGTAGAATGGGCTTTTTGCAAAGGGAAAGGTACTGACTGCCAACTTTTATTAGGGTGCTGCTGGGAGCTGTCTCTTATTTTTTTTCTCCACAGTCTGACTATAATTGCCTCTCAATCCAATCAGTACAGGGATGAGTAATCTGGGTATTAATGTTGGAAGGAGAAGGGTATTTAAACTGGGGTGGGAGGAAACCAGCAGTCCACAGGAATATTAGCAGATATTTCATTCTTTGTCCCTAGCCAATAAATACAGCAGAGAGGAGGACGTAAATGTTCTTCTTGCTGCTTTAATGCCATTTATGATGATTAATTTCCGAAATGAGAAATGCTGGATCTTAAAAACTTGGTTTTTTTCTCCAAAGGCAGAGATATTGTCAGCTATCGATGGGAGGCGTGGAATTTGGACAGAAATCCTGTAGTCAAGAAAAGAAAGGGGGAAAAAAAAGGCCAGATTTTTCCTAGAGGGATTTAAAAACCAGTTGTATTTCAAATCGCAAAGAAAACTAGCTTTCTTTATTGGCACAAAGCTTTTGGAACGAAAATTCCCCAGTCATTTTCAAAATGACTTTCAAACCGAGATTTTAGCTATTATCGTGGAAGAGGCCCGTGGTTTGTTTTCATTGGAAAAGTAGAGACTGTACACCTTCTTATCTAGAGTCCTTAAGAATATAAGCTGCCCTGGCGACTCCGAAGCTAAGAATACATTGGTCAATTGGCCAGCATAATCTATGGATTAGCTACCCTCATGTGTCCCCACCCTAACATTTGACACTGGCATTTGCTGTTTAGGTTTCCTCTTCTTTTAATACACAGGGAAAATAGCTTGTTGTCTTACCCAGGAGTTGTGTCTATATGTCGGCGGGATGGGAGAAACTCAGTTTTTGTGTATCAGTAATGCAATGCTTTATAAGGGACGCAGTGTCTCAGTGGCTAAGACGCTGAGCCTGTCAATCGAAAGGTTGGCAGTTCAGCGGCTCGAATCCCTAGTGCTGCCGCGTAACGGGGTGAACTCCCGTTGCTTGTCCCAGCTTCTGCTAACCTAGCAGTTCGAAAGCAGGTAAAAAAATACCAGTAGAAAAATAGGGACCACCTTTGGTGGGAAATTACAGCGCTCCATGCGCCTTTGGTGTTGAGTCATGCCGGCCACATGACCACAGAGATGTCTTTGGAGCTGAAGCTGAAAGCGCTGGCTTTCGGCTTTGAAACGGAGATGAGCACCGCCCCCTAGAGTCGGGAACGACTAGCACATATGTGCGAAGGGAATCTTTAATTTTAATGCAATGCTAGGAGAATGGGCAGAGTACCTATAGAGGTGGTGGCCCCTCTTTGGGAAACCTTGAAGCAAAAATATACCGGTAAATATATATAAAATATATAAAAATCAATATCTAAAAAGATATAGAAACCGGGAGACAGTGAGTTCTAGTTTCGCCTTAACCATGAAAGCTGGCTGGGTGACTTTGGGCCAATCACCAGGAGACGGGGAGTTTTAGGACTCTCTCTGTTTTCTTGTTCTTTCATTGTATTAATGGAAGGCTTGAAGCATTTGCGGTCCCTCTGAAACGCAAAATAAAGATTATCTGCAGGCTGCTAGCAAGACATACAGTAAATAAGAGGTAATTGAGAGATCTTGTAAATGACGGCCTTGGTGAGCACGGTAGGGTTGCCCAACCTGTTGCCCGAGGGTGCATTTTTCTCCGTGGCTTGAACTTCCAAAGCGGTGTTTCTCAACCTTGAAGATGTGTGATCTGACCTGAATCTTACATCCCAGGTTCCAAGTTCTAATGGTCCAGTCAACTTCAGGTGACAACGGCTGCCTTTATGACCATTTGGCAGTGCCCTCCAGTCACGTGACCATGTTTTACGCCGTTTCTGCCATCTTTGCCATGGGTTTCCTTAACGACCGCCACAAAAATGGTTGTAAAATTAGGGTGGACGTGTGACTTTCTCATAGAATAACTTTATTTATTTATTTTATTTTATTAAATTTCTATACCGCCCTTCTCCCGAAGGACTCAGGGCGGTGAACAGCCAAAAGATAAAACACAGAGATACAAAATTTAAAATAAATTAAAACAGATTAATTAAAACTTTATTGTCACTTTGAATGTACACTAATCGGCATACATTAGAATGAAATTTTATTGCATACAGCTCTCTAAAGGCCTCCAGTATACGCTACATAACCATGACAGAATAAATAAATAAGTACAAAATTAGGCAATGTGTACCCACATATATTATATGACACACAGAAACACTACAGTCTAGCTCGGATGTATATATGTACATGGCGAGAAAAACGAATCTTGCGAGTTTGCCAGATGGATGGTGAACCTATGGCACGCGTGCCCGAAGTGACAACATGGACGTTGCCTGGCATGCGGGATGTCGCCCATTCCTCTTCTGGGTTTCTGGCGCGCATGTGGTCACGACGATCAGCTGCCCTTCATGCATGCAGCAGTGCTGAAAACTGGAAGAGCTGGTCTTCCGTTTTCCTACGTGATCACGCGTGCCGGCTAGCTGATCGTCGTGCGCGCATGCGTGCCAGAAACCCGGAAGACTAGCTGGCTGGTGCGCATGCATGCACCGGAAACCGGAAGTTCATTTTTAGGCACGCACATGCTCCCTCTTCTGGGTTGCGACCCAGAATGTGCGCGACAGGTTAGCCATCACTGGCCTAGGGAACAAAGCTGTTACAGAATCTGAAAGTCCTGCTAGAAATACTTTGAAACCTCCTCCCAGAGGGGAGCAACAGAAACAGACCGTGGGATGGCTGTGTGGGGTCTCTAACAATGTTTTGAGCTCTAAGCACATAACGCTTATATGCAGCATCCTGAATAACAGGAAACTGAGCGTCCTATAATCTTCTCAGCTATTCTTACCAACCATTTTACAACCGTCACGACATACGGCCATAACGGGCAGGCTCCGTTACGGTCGTATGTGCAAGGACTACGGTAAATGAAATCAACATTTTCTTTTTGTCGTGGTCCCCAGTTACTTTTTGAAAATGTGACTTCCTGGGGGCTACTCAAAGGGCTAGCCCAGGGATATTTGGCCATGCGGTTGCCAAAGATCAAGGCTTTATCCGGTGGTGGAATTCAAATTTTTTTACTACCGGTTCTGTGGGCGTGGCTTGGTGGGCATGGTGTGGCTTGGTGGGTGTGGCAGGGGAAGGATACTGCAAAGTGTCCATTCCCACCCCACTCCAGGGGGAAGGATATTGCAAAGTCTCCATTCCCACCCTACTCTGGGGCTAAGCCAGAGGTGGTATTTGCCGGTTCTCCGAACTGCTCAAAATTTCCGCTACCGGTTCTCCAGAACCGTCAGAACCTGCTGAATAGTACTCCTGGCTTTATCCCTCAAGGCTGAGAAAAAAAAAAAAGTAGAAGTCTGACTTGTGGGATGAACACATGCAATAGTTTTATTTTTTATTTTTATTTTTTATATTTGATATATTTCCCATTAGCCTCTGCCCTCGGGGCATTTGGAAGTTATTCTCCCAATAAATATTTGTAAAATTTGGTTTACACATCTGCCTTGTTCGGTCCTCCCTTCTTGCAAAACCCAACCCCCTCCCCACCAATCCTTTCTAACCCACATTTCAGCCAAAGTGGGGTTTCTTACAGGCCCCAAGGAAATAACATTCTTTGCATTCCATGGCTTATTACCTTTCCTCTGACATCACAGTAGCCGGCATGCAATAGCAAACTTTTGCTTTGCCCAGTTAAACAATTCACTTAAAGACCTGGCAGATTGTCTGAGCTTGGTTTGGGTTAATCTGGGTTATTTTATGTGCCTTATTGTGAAACCTGACCTACTTGGTCATCTTACCATTCAAATGTATTTTGGGAACACAGAAAAAGATCTCTTCTGATAATCAGGTTAAGTGCATTGTGTGAGCCCAGCCATGCGAACCGGCCTGGAGTTTAACATCCTGTAAGTAATATTTTAAAGAAGAAATGTTGCAAACCTTCCAAATAAAAAGGATAACCTATTTTTCTCTCTCTCTCTTCTCCCCCACCCACCCCCGCCAACTCTGTGTCTTTCAGGCCTTTGTATGAAGATCAAGTTCTCAAATAAATACCCAACAAGGGCAAAATAGATACCCTGATGGTGTGGATGTTGGAGGAATAAAAACCAGGTTGATTTTACACGTAAGTAGAACCTGACAGAGCCATATGCAAATCTGAATGAACACAAAATATGCATAATTCCTGCCCTGATTGTATTTCTTTTCCTCATGATCACAACAATCCAGAGAGAGAGAGAGAGATGGGGTAAGAATGAGAACAGCTTATCGCGGTGTCAGCCAGTTTCTATCCTAGAAACAGGTAGTCCTCAACTTACAACCACAATTGAACCCCTGTTGCTAAGTGAGACGGTTGTTAAATTAATTTTGCCCCCTTTTCCGACCTTCCTTGCCATACTTGTTAAGCGAGACACTGCAGTTGTTAAGTTAGTAACCCAGTTGTTAAGTGAATCTGGCTTCCCTCTTGACGTTGCTTGTCAGAACGGTCGATTGCAACGGTCGTTAAGTGTGAAAAAAGGTCATAAATCAATTTTTTTAGTGCCGTAACTTCAAGGGACTACCTGCATTTCTTCGTGATCTGTGCCTTCTTGATCTCGGCTCTTCTTACTTCACCATGTGCCCTTCTTAAACTACTCATTTTCAAATTTTTATTTTTTAAATTATCGTATTTTTCAGAGTATAAGGCGCATTTCCCACCCAAAAGTGGGTGAAAATTTCGGTGTGTCTTATAGATCGAATACGGGCCTGTTTTGGGGCTCCCAAAACCTCTGTGCATCGTGTTTTTGCCCTCCCTAGCCCCCAGAAGCACTCTACAAGCCAAAAATAGGCACGTTTTTGGCGAAAACTGGAAGTGCGGAGCACTACGGAGTTCTTCTGGGTGCCGAGGAGGGCGAAAACGCGATGCACGGAGGCGTGCATTTTCTTGTTTTCCTCCTGTAAATCTAGATGCATCTTATAGTCCGGAAAATACGGTAAATGCATCATTCCATTTAAATCCTGTCTTTATTTTGTACAACTCAATGAGCCTGCCTTCTATTTTCACCCACAACAATACCCCTGCCAGCTGGTTTGGATTGAAAGAAAGCGAGGGGCCCAAAGCAGGGGTGAAATGCTCCCGGTTTGGACCGGATCGCCCGATCCGGTAGCGATGGAGGCGGGTGGTTCGGAGAACCAGTAGCAAAAATCCCTGCCCTCTTTAAAAACCCTCCGATGATCAGGCAACTCAGCTGGGATTGTCAGAGCCTTTTGAAACCTCTTCGCCGAAGAGGTTGTAGAAAAAATGGTTTTAAAAGTAAAAAAATAAATAAAATTGGCCACGCCCACCCAGTCACATTACCCCCCCCCCACTAAGCCACGCCCACAGAACTGGTAGTAACAAATTTTAGATTTCACCACTGGCCCAAAGTCATTCAAACTGGATTTGATGTCTAAGGCAAGGATTAGAACTCACAGCCTCCTAATCTGGTGTCCAGCAGCACCATCATCATCATCACACTTGCAAGGCATTTAATTTCTCGCAAATGAAGGCAAATTATACGTATCCCAGGATAATACTGCAAAATTGAATTTCAAAAAGTCCGAAAGCTCAGGAGAGTACAGGTAAGTCCTCAGCTTACGAACACCATCGAGCACAAAATTTATGTTGCTAAGTGAGAAAATCGTTAAGTGAGTTTTGCCCCATTAGAATGCAGTATTGCAGGCTAATTCCGCCCACTGCCAGCAGTTCGATCCTGACCGGCTCCAGGTTGACTCAGCCTTCCGTCTTTCCGAGGTCGGTAAAATGGGAAAGCAGATTGTTGGGGGCAAGAGGCTGACTCTGTAAACCGCTTAGAGAGGGCTGTAAAACTTTGAAGCGGTATATAAATCTAAGTGCTATTGCTGTTTTCTGGCCACATTTGTTAAATGAATCACTGCAGTTGTTAAATTAGTAATCTGGTTGTTAAGTGAATCTGGCTTCTCCATTGAAGTTGCTTGTGGCAAAAGGGGGGTTAAGTATCCCCAGGACACTGCAACCGTCATAAATGTGAATAAGTTGTCAAGCAACTGAATGTAAATCACATGACCATGGGGATACTGCAATGGTCATAAGTCTGGAAAATGGTCATAAGTCATTTTTTTTCAATGCCGCTGTAACTTTGTCACTAAGTGAACTGTTGTAAGTCGAGGACTACCTGTAAATCTCTGGTCCCAGTGACCAAATTCGATTTTGCATTTCTTTCTGTGTTTTCCCCAAGATACCAAAAAATGCTCACTTTCTTATTAAGTGGACAGAAGCACACATATCTACACCTCCATTTTTCCTTCCTTTCCTTTTTCCCCGTATTCCCACATTCGCTTTTGCCGGAAACACTTACCACACCATTACCTTTCTGCCAACATTTGTGAATTCTGAAAATGTCTTCAGCTGTAGGCGTTCTAGCCAGGTTATTTACCTCCTGCTCTAATTTGTTTTCTTCGCCCTTATGTATAACTAGCATCCGTGCGTTTCCTTAATGCATCATGCAGTAGTAATATTCACTGCAATTTATGCAGGATTTTCGCTAACAACAGGACATTGTCTGCATACAAAGGCAGAGATGCCTTCATGTCTTCAACACACCTCAGCATCACAACAAGCATTATTTATACTTTTTTATCAAGGAGTATATTAAACCGCGAAGGAGACATTCCACATTCTCGTTTCCCACCCTGATCATTATTGAAGTATTCAGCGAGTCTTCCATTTATTCCCCGTTCTTGCGCTATTTCCATGTTACAAAGCCTCTTATTACATCCTGCAAACGAGCTGCGACTCCTTACTCATGCAAAGTTTGCCTCATTCAAGGCGGCGCATTTGATCATACACTTTTTTTTAAATAAACAAATTTGTAGCTACCTCACATTTGCATAGTTCTTAAAAAAAATTCTGTACTGCTCATCAAACAAGCAGGGAAAAGAAACAACATAGAATGAATGGTTGCTAGTACTTGGCATGGCTAGTTTAGTGAAGGACCAGGGGAGACAGGAGAGCATCTTCCAATAGTTGAAGGGCTGCCCCAGAGAGGAGGAAGGGGGTCAAGCTATTTTCCAAGGTACCCGAAGGCCAGACAAGGAATAATGGGTGGAAGCCAATCAAGGAGAAATTCGACCTGGAAATAAGGAGGAATTTCCTGACAGTGAGAACAATCAACTGATGGAACAGAAGTTGCCTTCGGAAGTTGTGGGAACTTCATCCCTGGAGGCTTTCAAGAAGAGACTGGACTGCCATCTGTCAGAAATGGTGTAGTAGAGTCTCCTGCTTGGGCAGGAGGTTGGACTAGATGACCTACAAGGTCCCTTCCAACTCTGTTAATCTGTTACATTTATTTAACCTGTTAAGATAGCAAGGTACAACAAAAGTAGAGGGAAGCCACACAGGAGCCCCTTTTAAAAAGCAGGGGAAGTACAGGGAGTCCTCGACTTATGACCCCAATTGACCCCCAAATTTCTGTTGCTAAGCTAACAAAGGTTAAGTCAGTTTTACTCCATTTTACAATCTTTTTTGCCACAATTACTAAGTGAATCCCTGTAGATGTCACATGGTTGTAAAGTGAATCCGGCTTCCCCATTGACATTGGCTTGTCAGAAAGTCACAAAAGACAATCACGTGACCCCGGGACACTGCGACCGTCATAAATATGAGCCAGTTGCCAAGCATCTGAATTTTGGTCACATGACCACAAGGATGCTGCAATGGTCATAAGTGTGGAAAAAAGCCGTAAGTGTCCCTTTTTTCCCCAGTGCCATTGTAACTTTGAAGGGTCACTAAACGAATGATTGTAATTCAAGAATGATCTGTACTTGGTTAATAAAAGGTAAAGGTAAAGGTTCCCCTCGCACATATGTGCTAGTCGTTCCCGACTCTAGGGGGCACAGCTCATCTCCGTTTCAAAGCTGAAGAGCCAGCGCTGTCCGAAGACGTCTCTGTGGTCATGTGGCCGGCATGACTCAACGCCAAAGACACATGGAACGCTGTTCCCTTCCCACCAAAGGTGGCCCCTATGTTTCTACTTGCATTTTTCATGTGCTTTCAAACTGCTAGAAGCTGGGACAAGTCACGGGAGCTCACCCCGTTACGCGGCACTAGGGATTCGAACCGCTGAACGGCCAACCTTTCGATTGACAAGCTCAGCGTCTTAGCCACTGAGCCACCGCGTCCCTACACTTGGTTAATACTGAGACCCAAAATACGTTTTGGTCTTAGATTTGTGTTCCAGCCTGGATGACTGCTGGATCTTTTTTTGAGATCCTCAATCTGCTCTGGGATCCAGTTAGCACCGAAAGAGGAATGTATGCTTCTCCCCTTCCCTGCCAAATGCTGTCTGCCAAGATCTTGCAGCGGACCTGGGTTTTATCTGCCAGGTTTGTTAAGCAGTGCCAACTGTAATGGGCTGTTGGTCTCCAGCAAGGATGGCGTTGATGGATGTCCCTTCTCAGCACAGAGCTGCAGACAAGAGGGCACCATGCCTTCCCCATCCCTGCATCCTGGCAGGAGCCTGAAGACACACGGTGGAATTATATTGTATATTTCAGAGTCTGCCTTTTTTGCTACCTCTCCAAAATTGTTTGATGCAGCTGCCAGCTTTTTGGCCCTCCTGGCTTGCACTAAACTGACATAAATATTAGAATAGAATAGAATAGAATAGAATAGAATAGAATAGAATAGAATAGAATAGAATAGAATAGAATAGAATAGAATAGAATAGAATAGAATAGAATAGAATAGAATTTTTTATTGGCCAAGTGTGATTGGACACACAAGGAATTTGTCTTGGTGCATATGCTCTCAGTGTACATAAAAGATACATTTGTCAAGAATCATAAGGTACAACACTTAAATGATTATTATTATTAGAGGCCGGTTATACAGGCGTTATACAGGGACATGTGTTGCTCAGTGGCTAAGATGCTGAGCTTGTCGATCGAAAGTTTGGCAGTTCAGCGGTTCAAATCCCTAGTGCTACGTAACGGGGTGAGCTCCCGTGACTTGTCCCAGCTTCTGCCAACCTAGCAGTTCGAAAGCAGATTAAAAAAAAAATGCAAGTAGAAAAATAGGGGCCACCTTTGGTGGGAAGGGAATGGCATTCCGTGGGCCTTTGGCCTTGAGTCATGCCGGCCACATGACCACGGAGACGTCTTCGGACAGCACTGGCTCTTCGGCTTAGAAACGGAGATGAGCAACGCCCCCTAGAGTCGGGAACGACTAGCACATACGTGCGAGGGGAACCTTTACCTTTACATTTCATACAGGCAGTCCTCGACTCACAATCATTCATTTAATGACTGTTCAAAGTTACAACAGCACTGAAAAGAGTGACTTACGACCGTTTTTCACACTTAACCAAAATTGCAGCCTCCCCATGGTCACGTGATTAAAATTCAGATTTTTGGCCAACTGGCATGTACTTACGACGGTCGTAGTGTCCCGGGGGTGGTGGTGTCACGTCATCCCCTTATGCGACCTTCTGACAAGGAAAGCCAATGGGGAAGCCAGATTCACTTAACAACTGTGTTACTAATTTAACAATTGTGGTGATTCACTTAACAACCGTGGCAAGAGAGAGGTCGTCAAATGGGGCAAAACTCACTTAACAACTGTCTTGCTTAGCAACAGAAATTTCGGGCTCAGTTGACGTTGTAAGTCAAGGATTGTATTTGGAGCGGGCAGCCCTAACAAATTTAACGAAATAAATAAATAGTTCATTCATAATATACTTTTTCTCTGCAGCTTGGAAGAAGAAAATGATGGCAAAGATCACCTTTTCCCCTTTGTTTGGACTTTTGAATTAAGCTTCCCCCCCCCCCCCATTTGCTGCAGTTCATAATGTGGGAATACCACAGGGAATTAATAGAACATATATGTGAACTTTGACAGGTGGGTTTACAAGTGGACATGACAAAGGATGTCCTACACTAGCTTATTTGGCACGCACTGAAGTCTAGTGCAGTTGTGCCTTAAAATAAAACAACAGTGTTGCCGACTTGGTATTTAGAATAGAATAGAATTCTTTATTGGCCAAGTGTGATTGGACACACAAGGAATTTGTCTTTGGTGCATATGCTCTCAGTGTACATAAAAGAAAAGATCCATTCGTCAAGAATCATAACATACAACATTTAATGATAGTGATAGGGAACAAATAAGCAATCAAATCTGGAGCTCTGGTGGCTCAGCAGACTAATTAACATCCACTTACATCTGCTGCCTGCAATTACTGCAGGTTCAAATCTCACCAAGCTCAAGGTTGACTCAGCCTTCCATCCTTTCTAAGGTAGGTAAAATGAGGACCCAGATTATGAGGGCAATAATCTGATTTTGTATAAATATACAAAAGTATGAAGGCTATTGTTGAGCACATTGTAAGCCGCCCTGAGTCTCTGGAGAAGGACGGCATATAAATCAAATAAAAAAAAAAATCATACTAGGAAACCATCAATATAAATCATAAGGATACAACAACAAGTTACAGTCATATAGTCATAAGTGGGAATAGATGGATGATAGGAACAATGAGAAGATTAATAGTAGTGCAATAAATAGTAGACTTAGTAAATAGTTTGACTGTATTGAGGGAATTATTTGTTTAGCAGAGTGATGGCGTTCGGGAAAAAACTGTCCTTGTGTCTGGTTGTCTTGGTGTGCAGTGCTCTATAGCGTCGTTTGGAGGGTAGGAGTTGAAACAGTTGATGTCCAGGATGCGAGGGGTCTGTAGATATTTTCCCAGCCCTCTTTTTGACTCGTGCAGTAGACAGGTCCTCAATGGAAGGCAGGTTGGTAGCCATTTTTTTTTCTGCAGTTCTAATGATCCTCTGAAGTCTCTGTCTGTCTTGTTGGATTGCAGAGCCAAACCAGACAGTTATGGAGGTGCAGATGACAGACTCAATCATTCCTCTGTAGAACTGGATCAGCAGCTCCTTGGGCAGTTTGAGCTTCCTGAGTTGGTGCAGAAAGAACATGCTTTGTTGTGCTTTTTTGATGACGTTTTTGATGTGTGGCACACACCGAAGTTGTGCCTTAAAATAAAAACCACGGTGTTGCCAACTTGGTATCTAATCTTCTTGGGAAACTTTGCCCCCTCGAATTAATCATTTTCGCTGATCCCTACGCCATAAAAACATTTAAATGTTTATGGTTTTAAAAAAGAAGCCAGTTCGAGGGTGCAAAATGAAAGCTGCTCATTTCAAGCAAGTTTTGAAGAAAAAAAAAAGTCCGTGCTATAAAGCTTTCCGATGCACCTGCCTTTTAGGGGGAAATCTGAAGAGGCTACCCAGCTGGATCCGAGGCAGAACAAAACCCTGGGATGCAGGATGGGGTGTGTGGTTGGGGTTGGAAGAGGCGATTATGATACTTGGCAAGGCCATCCATCATCTTGAGGAAGGCCAGAGAGGCAGGAAACCAGACGGTGGTTGTGCTCCCCTGGGAAAGCATCCCTCGTTCCTGTGATGGTGTCATGACAGACAAGTCCTGTCGGAAACAAATGGATGAGAGCATCCCTGGGATAAAAGGATCGCTTTCCACGGGGTAGAAATTTCCTTACCATCTTATGACTATATCTTTGTTGCCTGTATCTTATAATTTTTTTTTATTTTTTATTAAATAAAACATTGTTTTATTTAGTAACCTATTATGATTTGTGTTGATTGCTTATTTAGTACGGTATCTTTAGTATTTAGTATCTTTAGTGTTATATCTTATGATTTATGATGTATTTTTATGATGACTATGATCATCATTTATCACTTATTGCTTGTATGTACTCTAAGGGCTTATGCACCGGAGACAAATTCCTTGTGTGTCCAATCACACTTGGCCGATAAAGAATTCTATTCTATTCTATTCTATTCTATTCTATTCTATTCTATTCTATTCTATTCTATTCTATTCTATTCTATTCCATTCCATTCCATTCCATTCCTTATTCTATTCTATTCTATTCTATTCCATTCCATTCCATTCCATTCCATTCCATTCCATTCCTTATTATTCTATTCTATTCTATTCTATTCTATTCTATTCTATTCTATTCTATTCTATTCTATTCTATTCTATTCTATTCTATTCTATTCTATTCCATTCCATTCCATTCCATTCCATTCCATATTATTCCATATTTTCTGTTCTGTTCTGTTCTGTTCTGTTCTGTTCTATTCTATTCCATTCCATTCCATTCCATTCCATTCCATTCCTTTCCTTATTATTCTATTCTATTCTATTCTATTCTATTCTATTCTATTCTATTCTATTCTATTCTATTCTATTCTATTCTATTCTATTCCATTCCATTTTCTATGTTCTATGTTCTATGTTCTATGTTCTATGTTCTGTTCTATTTTCTGTTCTGTTCTGTTCTGTTCTGTCAGAGAGTCCCAGATTGAAACCCTTGAGACCTGAAGGGTTGGATATCATGCCAAACCATACTTTATTAAATTGTGGTATTTTTCTTGAATCCATCCCAATGGCTACCTTTGCATATAACAATAAGCTAAGCTCTTCGTTTTTTTTTTTTTTTGGTTCCCCTCTTTTGAATGAATCAATTAAACGAAAATCGATTTGCGGTTTGGGAGAAGGAAAGAAACGAATAAGCCTGACCTCCCTCCCCCTTCTTCCCTCTAGGCAGAGGCTGCCTCCTGCTGAAACAGCCATGAGCAGCACACTCTCCCCTACGGATTACGACAGCTTGGAAATCCAGCAACAGTACAACGATATCAATAACCGCTGGGAGGTGGCCGACGAAGACTGGGACAACGAAAACAGCTCAGCCCGGCTGTTTGAACGCTCCCGTATCAAGGCTTTGGCAGGTAATGGGACGGGGTGGGGCAGCGGTTTGTTTCCCTCTCCAAGCATCTTTTTTTTTCAAGGCATAACAGAATAAAGGAGTTGGAAGGGGCCTTTAGAGTCCAACCCCTGCTCAGGCCACTTCAGACAAATGATTGTTCTTTTCTTAAAAGCCTCCAGCGATATTGCAACCCACAACTTCTTGGAGGCAAGCTGCTCCACTGATTAAGTCAGGAAATTTCTCCTTCGTATTAATAAAGGAGAATATTTGTAGCTCAGGGTTGACAAGAGAGGTCCTGGGTGCTCTCTGAGCTTGGCTGTTTTCTTGCAGACATTTCATGACCCAAACTAGGTAACATCATCAGT
Source organism: Pantherophis guttatus (assembly GCF_059756535.1). Lineage (NCBI taxonomy): Eukaryota > Metazoa > Chordata > Lepidosauria > Squamata > Colubridae > Pantherophis > Pantherophis guttatus. The sequence goes on from NC_142080.1 coordinate 8,031,130, forward strand.
GCTAGTACATCCTCCTCCTCCTCCTCCTCCTTCTCCTCAACTCCACTCTCTTCTAGCACTGGGGATGTTAACTAGTTTGGGTCATGAAACTTCTGCAAGAAAAGCAGCCAAGCTCAGAGAGCACCAAGGACCCCATAGTCGTCGTCCTCGTCGTCCTCCTCGTCGTCCTCTTCCTCATCGTCCTCCTCGTCCTCAACTCCACTCTCTTCTAGCACTGATGATATTACCTCGTTGGGTAATGAAATATCTGCAAGAAAACAAGCAAGCTTGGAGCGCAACAAGGATCCCTAATTTCTCCTTAGTCCTGATCAGTTTCCATCCACTGCTTCTTGTCCTGCCTTCAGGTGCTTTGGAGAATAGGCTGATTATTTTTTCTATGTAGCAACCCCTCAAATATTGGAATACCACTACTATGCCATCCCTGATCCTTCTTTTCACTAGACTAGACATATTCAATTCCTGCAACCGTTCTTCATATGTTTTAGACTCCAGTCCTCTAATCATCTTTGTTGCTCTTCTTTGCACTTTTTCTAGAGTCTCAACCAGTGGTGGGTTCCTCCCAGTTCAGCCCGGTTCTCCTGAGCCGGTAGCGGTGACGATATGATGTCACCGAACCAGTTCTGCCCCCTCCGCCCCCCCTACACCCCTCCCCACCCCCTTGATATTCTTACCTTTTATTTGACCCCACCCCCAATCTGTTGCTGCCCCCTGAGTCCCAGCTGATGGCTAGAGGGAAAAAAACTGTTTAAACTGTTGCCACGGGGCTTCAAAGGGCCGCCCTACAGCTGATCAGTGTTACAAGAAAACAAATGACTGGTGCCTGCAAAAATACATGAGTAGATCAGTGCCTGCAAAAAATAAATGGGTAGATCTGTACAGCTCTGCAAGCAGTTAAAAGCGTGGTAGACCAGTACCTCTGCTAAATCCGAAATAATTGTCACATGACCATCAAGCCACACCCACAAAATAAGCCACACCCACAGAACCGGTAGTAAAATATATTAGAACCCACCCCTGGTCTCAACAACATTTTTTATAGTGTGGTGACCAAAACTGGATGCAGTATTCCAAGTGTGTGGTCTTACCCCAAGGCCTTATAAAGTGGTACTAACACTTCACGCGACCTTGATTCTATCCCCCTGTTAATGCAGCCTAGGACTGCACGCTTTAGAGCATGTGCAGAGTGTGTGACCTTTCTGCTCCCAGGACTAATCCCTTGACTTTGTAGGCTTGGTATTTTAAAAGAAATTGATTTGGAAAAGTTACAGGGGATGAACGGATGCTTTGCATTCCAGAAGGGTTCATTGCATTAAGCAATTTTCTGCACACTCAGCCAGCTGTGGCTTACTCATTAGCCATGACTCTGTTTCTCCATCCAACTTTGTATTATCCACGCCGGGCCCATGTTGCACACTAAACCGTGGCACTTTTGTTGGAAGAGACAATCCGGAGCTAGATGGAGAAATAGATTAATGACGAAACCAAATCGCGCTTGTCTGAGTTCAACTAACATGCTAAGCTTAACCCCAAATCTCTGTTACAGCTTAGCATTTAATTTCTGGATTTGCACAGCATTCTTAACGTGGTTACTGAATTACTCTATTTTCTGGTTTATGCTCTACAGTTAACCATAAACTAACCAAAGAGGGTGGGTTCATACAACATGCTAAACCGCAGAAGCTAACCCAGGTTGAAAGTAAGCCAGTTGAACATGAATGCAGCTTGCTAGTGGCCCAAGTACAGGTAGTCCTCGACTTAGGACCACAATTGAGCCCAAACTTTCTGTTGCTAAGCGAGACATTTGTTAAGTGCCCCATTTTACGATCTTTCTTGCTACGGTTGTCAAGTGAATCACTGCACGGGTTAAGTTAGTAATGCAGTTATTTAGTGAATCCGGCTTCCTCGTTGGTTTTCCTCGCCAGGCGGTCACAAAAGGGGGGGGAAATCACATGACCTCGGGACCCTGCAGTAACCATCATAAATATGAGTCAGTTGACCAGTGACCATAGGGATGCCACAACAGTCGAAAGTGTAAACATTGGGCCTAAGCATGGGTGAAATCCAGCAGGTTCTGACAGGTTCTGGAGAACCGGTAGCGGAAATTTTGAGTAGTTTGGAGAACCGGCAAATGCCACCTCTGGCTGGCCCCAGAGTGGGGTGGGAATGGGGATTTTGCAGTATCCTTCCCCTGGAGTGGGGTGGGAATGGGGATTTTGCAGTATCCTTCCCCTGGAGTGGGGAGGGAATGGGGATTTTGCAGTATCCTTCTCCTAGCACGTCCACCAAGCCACACCATGCCCACCAAGCCACGCCCACAGAACCGGTAGTAAAAAGAATTGTATTTCACCACTGGTCCTAAGTCACTTCTTTCCGTGCCGTTGTAACTTCGAAGGGTCCCTGAATGAACTGTTGTCATCTGAGGACTTCCTGTATTAAGGGAAGCCAACCTGTGGGATCCACTTGGCTTTCCTGGATCCAGGGGTGGGATTCACCCGGTTCGGACTGGTTCAGGCAAATCAGTAGTTCCAACGATCAGCTGGTCAGCCCTGTCTTGTCCTATATTTCTTTCTTTCTGGCTCATCTGATTTGCGCAGCACAGCTGATTTCCGTGCCTCTTCTGTTCTACTTACCGGGGCTGCCTGAGAAGGTAAGCAGCTGAGCTTCAAATTGCTGTATTTTGAACGCCGCACACAAATGCGTTAGGTGCGCGCGAGCGCAAAGCGTGCATGAAGCGCGCGCTCACCAAACCAGTTGTTAAACTGGTTGCATCCACCCACTGCCTGGATCCATTTGCAATTCTGTTTCTCCTGGATCAGACTTACCTGGGAGAAATGGAGGGCGTATTAATGGGAGTTTGTTCTAGCTGGCTTCAAGAGTCCAGAGCAACAATTTCTCGGTTTTATCTTGTTTTTCGCTGCTGCCCTTTGCTCTCCATTTGGCTGAGCTCGCTGATGGAGTCATCTGTCTCCCTCATTCCTTTCTATTCTGTCTGGAAAGGGGAGATGATTTTAGCAAGGGGTTCTCTGCATGGTTGCTGGGTGGATGTGGCCATGATGGGCGTGGCCTAGTTGGCCTCTTGCACCACGGCAGGGTGAGGCGTTTTTGCCCTCCCCGGGCTCTGGAGACTTTCCTCAAGCCTCTGGGAGGGTGGAAACGGCCTCCCCAGGCTCCAGAGGCCCATTTCCAGCTTTCCCCAACTTCCAGTAGGCCTCTTTTTCGCCCTCCCTGAGTCTCTGTGCACGTCCTGCACTTACCTGCATCCAAAACGGGTCGCATTGGGACTCCTGGGAGGGGAGGGGCAGGGTGGGCGGGGCCAGCCAGGAGTGGGATTTGGGGGTTCTCCGAACTGCACAGAATCTTAGCTAGAGGTTCTCCTGAACCCCTGCAAACTCCCAGCAGCGAACCCCTGGAGATAATTGTTCATTGCCCTAACCTAAGGAGTCCATATAAAAAAGTCTGATCCTACATATCTGAAGAGGCTGGGATTCCTCATATAGGGAGACCTATAGGTGAGCTGGTAGGAAAAGAGATGAAGGTACAGGCTGGCTGCTAAGCGAGACAGTTGTTAAGTGAATTTGGCTCCGTTTTAAAACCCTTCTTGCCACCGTTATTAAGTGAATCTCTGCCAAGGGGATGCTGCAACGGTTGTAAGTGTGAAAAACGGCCACCTTTTTTCCAATGCCGTTGTAACTTCGAACGGTCACTAAACGAACTGTCAAACTCATGGACCGCAAGCTCCAGGAGGAGGTTGGGAAATTGGAACTGCAAATGGCGTTCTCGTGGGAGTTATGAATGGAGAGGTACTTTAAAGGTCATCTAGCTCAGCTCCCTGCTTGGTGCAGGAGCCCCACTAAGCCAGCTCCAACAAGCCCTTTTAAAAACTATTTATTTAATTATTGTTTATTAGATTTTAATCGTGCCTTTACTACTTTATAAGTAAGTCAAGGTGATGAACATACGTAATACTCCTTCCTCCTTCTCCCCTGCCCCCAACAACAACAACCCTGTGAGGTGGGTTGGACTGAGAGAGAGCGACTGGCCCAAAGACACCCAGTTGGCTTTCATGCCTAAGGCAGGACTAGAATTCACCGTCTCCTGGTTTCTAGGCTAACATCCTCCCCCTCTGCATCAAACTGGCACCAAACCAAACTGATCTTCAGACAGATGCATTTTTTTGTTCGCGCACTATGCTCTTAAGTCATTATTTGGTTAATTTACTTTTAGCTCAGCAGATCCTGACAATCCAGACCTCGTAAAATTGCAAATGATGGTCTATTGCTGAATCTGTTTTGCAAATCCAACCATTTGTGGCTTATTCAGCTGACTGTGGTTAAGCTGTTACGACTGCCTGGTGTGATGTAACGGCTGTTTATTACCTTTATTATTTCTGTATTTAGGACCCTCCCTGCACAGCATGGGTAGAATGAGAACCAAGAATAAAGCTATTTTTTGCTTAAAAGAATGTAGAGGTGGAATTTGGTGCCTGAGGAGACAATAGATAGAGGAAGGGAGGGAGGAAAGGAAGGAAAGAAGGAAGGAAAAGAAAGGAAAAAAAATAGCTCTGCTGCTTGATTTTGAAGGAAAGGCATTTTGTATATGCACCAAAGTTAGGGATGCGGTGGGTCAGTGGCTAAGATGCTGAGTTTCTCGATCAAAAATCGGCAGGTTCAGCGGTTTGAATCCCTAGTGTAATCTGCGTACCGGGGTGAGCTCCCGTGACTTGTCCCAGCTTCTGCCAACCTAGCAGTTCGAAAGCAGGTAAAAAATGCAAGTAGAAAAATAGGGACCACCTTTGGTGGGAAGGGAACAGCGTTTTCCGTGCCGGCCACATGACCATGGAGACGTCTTCGGACAGCGCTGGCTCTTTGGCTTTGAAACGGAGATGAGCACCGACCCCTAGAGTCGGGAACGATTAGCACTTATGTGCGAGGGGAACCTTTACCTTTACCTTTATATGCACCAAAGCGTAGCTGCATATGCTGGGGTGAGAACAGGTTCTGTACGCAACTCTGCATTTACAGGTAGTCCTCGATGTACGACCACAACGGAGCCCAACATTTCTGTCACTGAGCGAGACATTTGTTAAATGAGTCTTGCCCCATTTTACGACCTTTCTCGTCTCAGTTGTTAAGTGAATCACCGCAGTTGGTACGTTAGTAACCCGCTGGTTAAGTGAATCTGGCTTCTTCATTGATTTGGCTTGTCAGAAGGTCGCAAAAGGGGAAATCACGTGAGCCCCCCCCAGGACGCTGCAACGTCATAAATGTGAGTCAGTTGCCAATTGCCAAGACAATTGTCTGAAGTTTGATCAGGTGACCAATGGGGTGGGGGGGGAATGCTACAAAGTTCGTAAGTGTGAAAAACGGCCCGAAGTCACTTTTTCTTTAGTGCCATTGTAACTTCGAATGGTCAACTAACAACAAAGCCAAGGACTACCTGTAGTTAAATTCACTTAACAACCACGGCAGGAAAGCTGCGTAAAACAGAGCGAAATCCACTGGACAACTTGCCTCACTTAGCCACAAAAACTTTGGGCTCCCTTGTGGATCGTAAGTCGATTACCTTGTCTTGGTAAGAAAAGATTCATGTCCTTCCCTCGTATCCACAAAAAAAAATAATAAAGCCAGCAAAAACAGAAGATGGCCAAGACAGAAGCCAAGGACATCGCGCGACAACCTTGAGACAGGTTCCAAGAGTGGTTTATTGTTCGCAAGCAAACACGGTCTTGTGTAATCTCACCGAGTTGTCCCGGCTGAAGGAAGCCCCAGACCCAGTAACAAGTTCCTCTCTATTGCATCTCTTCTGTAAACGGGGCGGTGGGGGGGGGGGGGGGGAATGGCGAGGGAAGATTGCGAGAGAGCCAGTCTGGGGAAGGGCAGTAAACAGCCTCTTAATGACAGCTTAGGGATGATAGCCGGCAGGGTGGGGTGTGTGGGCAGGCAGGCAGGAAATACTGGAAGCAGGTGTAGAAGGAAGGGGTAACCTGGCAGTTTGCATCTCTGCGTTGCGTGGGGAAGGCGAATCACCCTTGGAAGCACCAAAAAAAGGGATGTTTCTTTTTAAAAAAATTTTTTTTAAATTATTTTTCAAAAGGAAAAAAATAAAACACATCTTTTTAAAATTAAGCTTTTGCTCCGGTCACAAATTAATACAAATCACTAACAAATCTTAGTTTTCAATGAACACAACTTAATATTTTACACAAATATTTCCCTCAACTCGTATCTATTTAACTATGCCATTAGCCTCCAAAAACCCGTTACTTAAATCTTAAATCCTAAAAATGCGATTATCATTCCATTTTTCTCTTTCATCATTCATAGGTGGATATCTTTTAACAATATCTTTATCTTTATCTTTATTCAAATTTCTATACCGCCCTTCTCCTTTCGGACTCAGGGCGGTGAACAGCCAAAAAAATAAAACATTTTTATATACAAAAGTTAAAATAAATTTAAAATAATTAAATAAATTTGGCCCATTAATTTAAAACATTCCAATTAAAAGCCATATCAAAATTATTAAAACCAATCATAAAATCAGGACAGCTGATCAGGATATAAATCATACAGTTATGATAAACATTCATGAAATATTTAATTCCAACATACTCATTTTAGCTTTACTATTAAACCCAAAATTTTAAAATCTTTATTTCTGTTATTAAACCTAACTATTCATTTTATTTTAACGTTCACTTTCAGCATACTCCTCCTCGCTTTAATGATCCCACCTCGTTTTATTCTTTGCTATAAAACCCAGCATTGTTATCTTTATCTTTGTTGTTAAACCAATCATTTTTACTTCTTGGCTGTTAAACACAGCATAACCAAAAAATGGATGTTTCTTATACAGGGATAGGTCCTCAACTTACGACGGCCGCAGTTGAGCCCAGAATTTTGGTTGCTAAGCCAGGCATTTCTTAAGTGGGTTTTGCCCCAGGTTGTTGGGGGGTTCGCAGGGGTTCAGGAGAACCTCTAGCTAAGATTCTCTGCAGAACCCCCAAATCCCACTCTTGGCTGGCCCCTCCCACCCCACCCCGCCCCTCTCAGGAGTCCCCACACGGCCTGTTTTGGATGCAGGTAAGTGCAGGGCGCATGTGGTGCAGGAGGCTGACTAGGCCACGCCCACCCAGCAACCGGGCAGAGAACCCCTTGCTAAAATTTTTGAAGCCCACCCCTGCTTCTAGTCCAACCCCCTGCTCAAGCAGGAGACTCTCGTCCAGTGATAGTGAACCTTTTCGGCACCAAGTGCCCAAACCGGAACACACATGTATGTGCGCGCGCCAGAGTGCCGGAAACCTGAAGACCAGCTAGCCGGTGCGCGCATGCCTGTTTTCAGGCCATTTTTCGGGCTGTTTTTCAGACCAAAAACGGCACAAAAAATGACCTAAAAACAGCACAAAAAACGACCTAAAAACAGCACAAAAAACGACCTAAAAACAGCGCGAAAAACTGTTTTTTATGCCATTTCCCAGCACCCCGGAACCCGTGAAGTCCAGCTGACATGCCCGCCAGAAACCAGAATAGCAGCTGGCGACCGCACACGTGCTCACAGAGGGGGCTCCGTGTGCCACCTCTGGCACGTGTGCCATAGGTTTGCCATCGCGGCTCTAGTCTATACTATTTCAGAAAAATGGCTGTCTAATCCTTTTGTAAAAACCTCGAGTGATGGAGGCACCCACAACTTCTGGTGGCAAGCCGTTCCACTGATTCATTGTTCTCCCTGTCAGGAGATTCCTCCTTAGTTCCAGGTTGCTTCTCTCCTTGATTAGTTTCCATCCGTTGTTTCTTGTCCTGCCTTTTGGTGCTTTGGGGGGGGGATAGGTCGACCCCCTCTTCTTGGTGGCAGCCCCCTAGGTATCAGAACACATACTGGAACAAATCACCTCTCATCTCTTGCTCGCTAAACTCCTGGCCTTAAAGATGACTTCCGTGCGATTCAAAAACTTGCATTGGAAAACCACAGATGGGATTTTTCGGCTCTCCTTGGTTATTGGGAGAAACGGCTCTTTTCTCCTCCCCCCCCAATTCTGGATGATGCTGGGTTGATTTATCTTCAGAAATCAATGTGGAGAAACACTCTCCAGGGGCAGTCATTTTGTCTCTAAAGCCAGGCAAGCTGGGGCTTCATGGTCAGACAAAGGGATGTAAATCTTTCATTGTTTGGGCCCTCGCTGCTGGTTGAGCTCATCTGTTCATGGCCTCCTCTTTGCTTTTCTTTGGGCGATGATGCCTACAGGGTTAATCCAAAGCCACGTTTCTTAAAACAGAAGAGCTATTACGTCCGTCTGCTTCTGAAACATTCTGTACATATTTTTTTTTTTTTTTAAAAATTAAGTATTTATCCATCGTTCTTAATATTCTATCTAGGACTTCGTGCTTGCTTGCCTCTTGAAATGAGTTATCGTACTATTCAGCATCAATTTTACACAGCAAGGGCACTAAACTCTGGACAGTTGTTTATTATGCCCACTTTACAGATAGGGAAAAAAACCACGGCTTTGTTCTGATAAAAAGAGTCAGATCTTACGCATCGTTTTAAGCTTGAATTAGCTTTTAAGTTTAGTGGGTTGTTGTTTTTTTTTTAAATGGGTCGCCGTGTTGTGCAAATCCAAACCGTTTAGAGTTCGCTGTATGATGCAAATTCAGAAAACGGATGTTCCAGGAAGCACGTGTAAACGGCAAAGTAAAACATGGCTTTAGAGTCAAATGCTTTTAAATGTGATGCATCCAAAAACAATAAAAGTCTGTCGAATTAAAGAGGGACCATCATACCCCACCTCAAATCAGGAGTGGAGAAAGGGTGGGAGAGGTTTCAGAAGGATCTCTCTGGAAACTAACCCAGAACAAGGAAAAAACCCACTGCTGGTCATCTTTGCTGTCACTCAGCAGTAGTCCTTGAACCCTGGCCTGCAGCTGAGGACAAAACTAAATTTGCAAGTTTCAGACTGCTTAACTGTGCCCGTGTTTCTGTGTGTGCTCGCCAGCCGAATTTCCCCCTTTCATGTCTGCCCAAGCTCAACACACACACACACACACAAAACAAAAAAACACACCCCTCTGCCATTCAGAGCAGCCCAACCTGTTTTTATGTAAATTTCCCCGAGCCTCCCCTTTCCCCTCCCTCCCTGGGAGGGGGTAAGCAAACTCCCTTTGAAGTGTTCCAGTTGTACCAAGGTGCCGCCCGCCTGGAGAGCTTTCCTTTGCTTGCTTCCTTCTACCTGGGCCCAGCTGTGGTTGGCTTGGCAGTTGGTTGGGTAGCCTTCCGCCACCCCTGGGAAGTGGGAAGAGGCGGGCAGGCATTCGGTGCTCCCAACCGGGGAGGAGGAGTACCGTAGCCGGGCACGATGTACCAGACCGAGACAGATTTGATGGAGGTGATCCAGGGACCTTCTCCAACCCCTGAGCTGTCCCCTGCAGCTTTTATCAACTCGGTGCAGTACTCTAACGTCCTGGAAGGCAGGTTCAAGCAACTTCAAGGTAGGGAAGGGGAGAATTGTGGGGGAAATGGAGGGGTGGGCGCATCACGAAGGGGTCATGGCTTCCCCTCGAGGATCCTTAAATCCTTAAATCCCCCTTCCCTCTCTGCCTAAGGGGCAGGTTTAGGAAAGACCTTAATCTGTAAGGTGCTGCCAGGAATTAGCTCAACACACACAGGCTGGATTTGCAAGGGGCAAAGCCAAATTTGGAGCTTGGGTTTTTGGAGGCCTGGGGTGGGTGGGTAGGTAGTCCTGTGCCCCACTTCTGAAGGACAGGAAAGCAAAGAGGATACTGACCATTGCAAGAGAGAGGGACGAACACCCAGATACGTGGGAGGGTGACTCACAGCTACTATCTCTGTTTCCAGGTTGGCTGTGCCTTACCTTAACCCTGATTCCTTGGCAATCAGTGTGGCGATGAACAGTCATCTTAAATCATCACCTTCGTCTCCTCTTCCCTTGCCTTCATTCACACAGCCACCCTTCTCCCCCTCCTATTCCCCTCATGTAAGCATCCTTTAGAATTGTCCCACTAGGCAACTGATGGGCTATGCGGTCCCTTTGGGAACATGTCCCTTTGGGAAAAACTGGCCAGTTTAAAATTGAGCCTTACGCTTGCCGTCCGCCTTTCCCAGCTGATCATTCAATGTTTGCAGAGATGACACTTGAACTGACCTTGAATGTAAATAGGAAAAACAAAAATGCTTTTAAGACTTTTAAGAACAGGAAAAGCAGCACTCAGAGTAACCCCAGGAGAAAACACGCTATAAAAACTCACCTCTCCTTTCGTGCAGGAAAACTGGCACCCGCCTAGTTTTTCGGAGGAATATTGTCTTATAACAAGGGTCTACAAACTTGGCAACTTTTAAGACTTGTGGGCTTCAACTCCCAGCATTCCCCAGCCAGGAATTCTGGCAGTTGAAGTCCACAAGTCTTAAAAGTTGCCAAATTTGGAGGACCAAATTTGATCTAAAATCTGGGTGCCACCTATGAAGAACTTTTATCTTACTTTGGTGCTTTCTTGCCTTCTCCAAAAAAAAGAGGACTGGGGTTCCTGCCCTGGATTGCATTCAACTTTTGCCCAAGTCAGCAGCGTCTTTTTCTCCAGTTAATTAAGAGGCAGCATAAAAAAATAGGGCTTTTCAAACTTTTGACAGCCTTTGCAATCCATTTCAGGAAAGGAGAGACTGGGCCGTATTTTATCGGTTAGACTGATAAAAGCCAGCCCTCTTAAAATAAACCCCTTTCAGCCCCCCTCCCTTCAGCCCCGATCCTAAACTCTGAACTTTCCTCCCACCGAGATGCCTTTTTGTGATAGGGAGAGGTGGGGTCGGATAATAGCTGTGGGGTGTATGGCAAGCAAGCAAAAAGGCGGTTTTATGCCTTTGCAATTATTGTCTGTTGTATCACAGAGGTTGGGGATTAAGTGCCTGGTGATTCCAGCAGCGGGGTGGTGGGGATGAAGGTGTCTGGGGTGGGCGTGAAGTGGGGGGGGGGGGAAAGGTTGCATTGCTTTGGAGTTTTGCCTGGGTGTCATAAAAAGAGTGGGTGGGTGCTGGAATGGGGAGCCAAGTTAAATTTTAGTATCTGTCTGCGGGTGCCAAGACCTCACCCTGGAACGGAGCAACACCATTCTTAACAAACCCCAAAGATGCTAACAACAAAGAAAATCCGGTTACCTTTTGAAAAAGCACCTTTGGGATCTGCCATGACCTGGATATGACAGAATCTCCGTAGACGGTTGTAACAATTGGATTTATTTTCTGTAGGTACAAATAGGGTTTGGTTGTGAGCGTGTGGGCCGGAGAGAGGTGTTTTTTTTTTTTACAAGTTTTGCAAGTAGAGGCTGGTGTTTTAACACGGGTTTCTCCCTGGGTACAAGTGGCAGGCGCATTTTATCCGTGCACCGAGACCAGAAGGTCATTGAACTGCAAAAAAAAACGGGCAGTGGCCCTCCGGCAGATAGGAAACCTGCACAAAATAAGAACCAGCGCTTGCTCCCATTCACAGCCTAATCCCCGACTTCCCCACTCATGGCTGTCTGATGGGAAAGGACCCCAGAGTTCTGGTTAAGCTCCAGATGAATAGAATACAATTTGCTGATCTATTCTAGTTCAGCATTTTCCTTTTATGTCCGGAGCCCCGGCTCCTGATGGAGAGGGAACAAGGGGAAGGTGTTTGGGGCTTTTGCGTTCCGAGCATTGCTACATCTTCCCGTCGGATTTAGTGTCTTTTGTGCCAGAGGGTAAACACGGGACATGCCCAAGGTTAAAAAGCTAGAGAGGCACAGAGGAGGCGGTGCAGACAGGTAATAATCTCCCTTAAAGATCTCGCTGTATACAGGTACTTCTCGGCTTGCAACAGTTCGCTTAGTGACAATGGCACTGAAAAAAGTGACTTACGACCATTTTTCGCACTTAACAACTGTCGCAGCAGCATTCCCACAGTCATGTCATCAAAATTCAGGCCCTTGGCTCATATTTGCAGTGTCCTGGGGGGGTCCCGTGATCCCTTTCTGTGACTTTCTGACCAGCCAACTCCCAATAAGGGGAGCCAGATTCACGTAACAAACGTGTGACTAATTTAACAACTGCAGTGATTCGCTTAACAACAACTGGAGCATGAAAGGTTGTAAAATGGGGCGAAACTCACTTAAGAATTGTCTCACTTAAGCAACAGAACTTTTGGGCTCGGTAAGTCAAAGGCTGCCTGCCATTTATTCTGGGATGCAACCAAACTTCTAACTTTTTTTTAAAAAAAAATTAGGCTAGATTAAAATACATGAGATCCTGATCGGTAATGGGATTCCTCTTAATTGGACAAATATTAACTTAAAAGGGGCTTGGGTGTGAAGTTTAGGGGTTGATAGCAACTCCTGTGTGGTCTAGCGTGTTGTGTAATTCAGGCTGTACTACTCAGTTGTGATATTATTTATTTGATGGGGCGTACCATGCTACGTAAGCACAATGACTGTTTTATTAACCTGGCTTTAGAACTGAGTGCATTGCATGAGCCGCCGTTGATGTTAGTTTAGAGACAATCAACCCTTTCTCATTTCCTCTGCTACTTAACCTTAACGAGGAATTAGGAAAGCAAATCTTTAATTCCTGCGAAGGATGTTTTATTCATTTTATTATTACTGACTGGTGCATGTCTCTGTCTGTGCATGCCGTCCAGAGCCAAAGGATCCAGGCGTGAGTGAATAAGGAGTAAAATTTAAAGCCTTTTCATCCCACATTGGCTGATCCCAATCGTGATCCAGCCACTTCTTTTTATGTTGGGAAAAAAAAATATATTTTGCCACCTTTCCAAACAAGTTTTTCCAGTATTTAAAAAAAAAAAAGCCAGCCGGCTACATAATTGACGTAAAGGCTGGGTTCACACAACATGTTAACCTTAATATCTGAGCTAGCAAAACCCAGTGACTACCCTCAGTCCACTGTTTCTAAAACAAAGAAACGCTGGAGATTTTCAAGAAGAGGTTGGACAGCCATATGTCTGGAATGGTATAGGGCCGTGATGGCAAACCTATGGCACGTATGCCAGAGGTCAGGGGTGGGTTCTAAATTTTTTTACTACCAGTTCTGTGGGCGTGGCTTATTTTGTGGGCGTGGTTTGATGGTCATGTGACAATTCTTTAGGATTTAGTAGAGGTACTGGTCTACCAGGCTTTTAACTGCTTTCAGAGCTGTACCAGTCTACCCATTTGTTTTTGGAGAATACCGGTCTACCCATTTGTTTTTGGAGGCACCGGTCTACTCATTTGTTTTTGGAGGCACCGTCTACTCATTTCTTTTTGGAGGCACTGGTCTACTCATTTGTTTTTTGAGGCATCGGTCTACTCATTTCTTTTTGGAGGCACTGTTCTACTCATTTATTCTTGGAGGCACCAGTCTATTCATTTGTTCTTGGAGGCACTGGTCTACTCATTTCTTTTTGGAGGCACTGTTCTACTCATTTATTCTTGGAGGCACCAGTCTATTCATTTGTTCTTGGAGGCACTGGTCTACTCATTTCTTTTTGGAGGCATCGGTCTACTCATTTGTCCTTGGAGGCACCAGTCTACTCCTTTCTTTTTGGAGGCACCAGTCTACTCATTTCTTTTTGGAGGCACCGGTCTACTCATTTGTTTTTGGAGGCCCTGGTCTACTACCACACTGCCTTTTAACACTGATCAGCTGTAGGGCGGCCCTTTGAAGCCCCGCGGCAAAAGTTTAAACAGTTTTTTTTCTTCTAGACAATCAGCTGGGACTTGGGAGGCAGCAAATAGATTGGGGGTGGGGCCAAATAAAAGGTAAAAATAACACGGTGGCGGGCAGCTCCCGAACAAAGAGAACCAGTTCGGTGACGTCATATCGTCACCGCTACCGGCTCGGCGGAACCGGGAGGAACCCACCACTGCCAGAGGTGGCATGCAGAACCCTCTCTGTGGGCAGGCGCCATCGCCAGCTGCTCGTCTCGTTTCTCTGTAGGCACGTGTGCCATAGGTTCGCCGTCACAGACCAAGTAAAATAGCCAAGTAAAAATACCAAAAACAGCCTTGAAAACGGCTCGAAAAACAGCCCAAAAAATGCCTCCAAAAAACAGCCAGAAAATGGCCTGAAAAATGGCCAAAAAACAGGCATGGGCACGCCGACCAGCTAGTCATTGGGTTTCCGGTGCTCTGGCGTGCGCACATGCACATACATGCACACACGTTCCAGTTTGGGCACTCGGTGCCGAAAAGGTTCGCCATCACTGTATAGGGGGGTCTCCAGCTTGAGCGCAGGGGGTTGGACTAGAAGACCTCCAAGGTCCCTTCCAAACTCTTCTTACTCTGCATTCTAACCTATCGTCTGATTGAAAAGGATGACTTGACAATAGAATCAAACCCAGCCTTTCTGAAGCATCCAAACTGTGTTAACCTAGTGCTTGCTACACATGAATCCTTGGGGGGGGACGAAATTAGCACGGCGGGGTGCTCATCGAATGATTGGCGCAAAGATTTTTTTTTAAGAACGGGGAGTGTTCTGGAAGAGAGGAGGAGATACCTCCCCCCCTCACCTCCTGCATTTGAGAATGAAAAATCGCCCTCCCATGAGGGTCGTAGATCACCCAAGTTATTGAACCTCTTTCTGGCGACAGGCCTCCCTCTCTTCCAGACAGCTGGCTAATCTGCAAGATGCTGAGCAGAAGGGCGATTTGGCTTCTCGGGCCGGTGGGGCCCAGGTCATGGTGCGCGTTGACCTTTCTTTTCCCTTCTCTGCAAAGCACATGTAGACGGAGCTTTTCACCCAGCCCAGCCCTGTCCTGACATGTCCTAGTGACTCAACCTCAGAGCTGAGCCTTCGGCCCCACCACCACCGTGGTGGATTTCTTCCTGCACATTGGGTGCGCACGATAAAGTTTTGGGCAGAGGCGCAGCAGCGTCTGCTGGAGCTTCAGGGCTGTTGCAGAAAGCCACCAAGCCTGCATTTTATACATCACGACGATCAATCCGGAGTTATTTTCCAAAGCTACCCGAAGGCCAGACAAGAAATAATGGATGGAAACTGATCAAGGAGAGGTTCGACCTGGAAATAAGGAGAGATTTCCTGGCGGAAAATTCCATTGACCAGTGGAACTGCTTGCCACCAGAAGTTGTGGGTGCTCCATCACTGGAGGTTTTTAAGAAGAGATTTGGACAGCCACTTACCAAGTCTACTGAAGCTAGTCTAGCTAGTCTAGTGAAGAGAAGGATCAGGGGAGACAGGATAGCAGTCTTCCAATACTTGAGGGGCTGCCACAGAGAGGAGGAAGGGCGTCAAGCTATTTTCCAAAGCACCAGACAAGGAATAATGTTTTTTTTTTTATGAAACAAGACATCATATGTAAACTCATGAACATCTGTAATGGCTGTATAAAATAGAACAATGAATCAGTGGA
The DNA here is from genome assembly GCF_059756535.1 of Pantherophis guttatus. Lineage (NCBI taxonomy): Eukaryota > Metazoa > Chordata > Lepidosauria > Squamata > Colubridae > Pantherophis > Pantherophis guttatus. The sequence goes on from NC_142080.1 coordinate 8,046,515, forward strand.
ACAACTTGCCTCCAGAAGTTATGAATGCTCCAACACTGGAAGTTTTAAGAAGATGTTGGATAGCCATTTCAGTAGTGGGATTCAAATCCTATTGCTACCAGTTCATTCGTGGGCGCGCTCGCATGACACTTCTGCATGTATGGAGAAACGTCCGGGCGGGTGGGGTGGAATCTCCCGCTGCCAACGCTACCAGTTTGTCCAATCCGGGGTGAACCAGTAGCAACCCACCACTGAACCATTTGTCTGAAGTGGTGTAGGGTTTCCTGCCTAAGCAGGGGGTTGGACTAGAAGACCTCCAAGGTCCCTTCCAACTCTGTTATTCTAAAATGGCAGGGAAAGCAAACATATTACGAATTCATTTTTAATTAATAAACAAGGAGAGATTCAACCTGGAAATAAGGAGGAATTTCCTGACAGTGAGAACAATCAACCCATGGAACAGAAGTTGCCTTCGGAAGTTGTGGGAGCTTCATCCCTGGAAGCTTTCAAGAAGTGCCTGGAGCGAGGGATGCTGGGAGTTGTAGTTCAATAGCATTGGGAGGTCCTCCCATCCTATAGCTGCTTGGTGATCCTCTTCTCCAAAACAGCTCATTCATTGCGAGCTATGTGGGGGAAAGAAGGCAAATACAGATAGTCCTCAACTTACGACCACTGTTGCGACTAGAAAAATGCATTGTTAAGCAGTGTGGTCATTAAGTGAGGCATCACATGGCTGCAACCAATTTTACAACTTTTTTTTTTGTAACCGTGGCAATAAGGAATGTGACCACGACTTGTGACCTCCTGCTGTCTGTCCTCATTGGCTTTGCTTGCCAGAGGGCAAGGTTGCAAATGGCAATGTATTTATTTATTTATTTATTTTTATGAAAGAGAATTTATACGGCTGCCCACTCACTCTCAGTGACTTACAAAAACAAAATAATGGTAATGTAACCCTGGTAATGTAATACCTGCCTGGTTGCCAAGCGTCCAATTTGCAATCAGCTGATGAACCCAGGGACACTGCCATGGTCATAAGCCCGGAGATTGGTTGTCAATCACTTTTTTTCCAGTGCCTTTGTAACTTCAGTCATTTAAATGAATGGTTGTAAGTCGAGGACTACCTGTAATCAAATATCTTGAGTTGGGAGAGAATACTGCATCCAGTTTTGATCAAAAAATAAAAATATGTTGAAACTTTGGAAAAAGTGCCAAAAAAGAGCAGCTAAGATGATTTAAAGCACTCGTCACCTCCCGGATCGACTATTGCAACACTCTCTACATGGGGCTGCCCTTGAAAACTACTCGGAGGCTTCAGCTGGTGCAGAATGCGGTCGCGCGGGTAGTGATGGGAGTGTCCCAATGCTCCCATGTCACACCCCTCCTGCGTGACCTGCGTTGGTTACCGGTTGTCCTCCAGGTGAGGTTTAAGGTGCTGGTGATTACCTATAAAGCCCTACATGGCTTAGGCCCTGGGTATTTGGCGGATCACCTGCGGCCAGCAACAGTTCCCCATCGCCCGGTGCGCTCACACAGAGAGGGCCTACTTGGGGTCCCGGCGGCCAAGCAATGCCGGCTGACGGCCCCTATAGAGCGAGCCTTCTCTGTGGGCACCTTCTCCTCTGGAATCAGCTCCCCTTGGAGCTCCGGGTGGCCCCCGACCTTCGTTCTTTCCGCCATGACCTTAAAACATGGTTGTTTTGCCAGGCTGGCCTGGACTGAATGGGGTTTTAATGGGAATTTTAGTTTCTTTTATTGTTTGAATTTTAATCTGGACTTGCCGTTGCTTATTGCTGTGAGCCTCCCTGAGTCCTTGTGGAGAAAGGGCGGCATATAAGTCCGATAAAATAAAATAAATAAATAAAGGCCTGTAGACTAAAATATACAAAGAACGGTTGCAGGATTTGGGTTTGGCCAGTCTACGGAAAAGAAGGACTAGGGGTGACATGATAGCAGTATTCCAGTATTTGAGGGGCTGCCCCAAAGAAGGGGGGGGTTAAGCTATTCTCCAAAGCACCAGAAGGCAAGACAAGAAACAACGGATGGAAACTAACCGAGGAGAGAAGCAACCTAGAACTAACATTCTAACAGTGAGGACAGTTAACCAGTGGAACAGCTTGCCACCAGAGGTTGTGGGTGTTCCATCCCTGGAGGTTTTCAAGAAGAAGAGATTGTGCAGCCTTTTGTCTGGAATGGCAATACGATCTCCTGCTTGAGCAGGGGGTTGGACTAGAGGACCTCCAAGGTCCCTTTCCAGCTCTATCCTGATGGATTGAAGGTTTCTTTTAGCCGCCTTCTGTTGCCAACTTCATTTGTAAATATTAATCTTTGGCTTCTACGTAGCCCTTTCATGCATTGAAAGCTCATCCTTTGTATTACGGATGAATCATTATGAGGACAAACATCTTCCATAAAAGAAAATGATACCCCCCCCTCCTTCTTTTTCGTAGATTGGGAGGAGAGGTGGTGGGGGGATGAGGGCAGAGTGACTTGCCCAGAGCCGTCTTGTAAATTTCATGACAAAGTAGTGATTCGAACTACTACTAAGGACTGTCTTTATTTACGGTTTAAGCTGTGAGCAATAAAATGAAGATCAAAGCAGTTTGGCTAGATGGAGACCTTAGATAGACGCAGGGGTGAAATGTTCCCGGTTCGGACCGGATCACCTGATTCGGTAGAGATGGAGGCCGGTGGTTCGGAGAACCGGTAGCAAAAATCCCTGCCCCCCCCCCACCCCCGCCCATGCCAGGCTGAGCCGCACAATCATCAGAGGCTTTTTTTTTTTTTTTTTACTTTTAAAAGCATTTTTTCTACAACCTCTTCGGCCGAAAAAATGCTTTTAAAAGTTAAAAAAAAAAGCCTCTGATGATCGCGCGGCTCAGCTGGGATCGTCAAAGGCTTTTAAAAGAAAAAAAAACCCCTATTTTTCTTTTAAATGCCTCTGATGATCCAAGCTGAGTTGCCTGATCGTCAGAGGTGTTTAAAAGAAAAAAAGTCTCTGCCTATCAGGCAACTCGGCTGGGATCATCAGAGCCTTTTGAAAGCATTTTTTTAACAACCTCTTCGCCGAAGAGGTTGTAGAAAAAATGGTTTTAAAAGTTAAAAAAAAAAATTGGCCACGCCCACCCAGTCACATTACCCCCCTCCCCCCACCAAGCCACGCCTACAGAACCGGTAGTAACAAATTTTAGATTTCACCACTGGATAGACAGTCACCTGGGACAGTGAGACCTAGTATTACCTGGCACCTAACCAGTGGGAGAACTCTATGGCATCTTAAAGAATCGAAGATTTCTTGGATAAGAAATGCGATATTGCCCAGGCAGCTGAATCATTCTGCCGGTCAATAATCTCCCTTCCAACCCACTCATTGATGCTGGTCGATTTGCATATGATCCAGGTGCCAACAGAGGATGCTTTCTGAGAAACTGGAAGGAACATGTCAACAGAGACATATGGCGCTGTGCCTTGGAAACGGGCAAGGCCATTTTTAATATTTGCTTTTGCATCCCCCAGCGCAGTAACCTGCCAACGAACGAGCCATTTGGCCAATTCATGTGTGCTATTCAATCGCAAGGAGTACACACAGGTAGTCCTCAACTTACAACCACCGTGGAGCCCAAAATTCATGTTGTTAAACGAGAATTTTTTTTTAAAATTTGATTTATATGCCACCCTTCTCCGAAGACTCAGGGTGGCTTACAATGCGTTAAGCAATAGCCTTCATACTTTTGTATATTTTATTTTACAATTTGTGGGTTTTGCCTCGTTTTATGACCTCTCTTGCCACGGTTCTTAAGTGGATCCCTGTAGCTGTTCAGTGAGTCACCCGGTTGTTAAGTGAATCTGGCTCCCTCATTGACTTTGCTTGTCTTAACGACACCCAAGACATTTAAACCGTCGTGAATATGAGTCACCTGCAAAGCAGCTGAATTTTAATCCCGTGACCATGGGGGATACTGCAACGGTCGTAAGTGTGAAAAATGGTCGCAGCTCACTTTTTTCCCAGTGTTGTTTTAACTTCAAATGGCCACTAAATGAACCGTTGTAAGTCAAGGACTGCCAGTATTCTCTGCAACCAAGATCAAATAGATCGAACGTTACACGAATTCTGCAGCTTTTCTATTTGTTTAATAAACCTCCCTCTAGGCTTTTATGAAAGAAGAGATCATGGGGAAACTCATGAACCTCATGAAGATCTGGAATGGCTGTATAAAATGGCAGGGAAAGCGAACATATTACAAATTCATTTTTAATTAATAAACAAGGAGATATTCAACCTGGAAATAAGGAGAAATTTTCTGACAGGGAGAACAATCAACCCATGGAACAGAAGCTGCCTTTGGAAGTTGTGGGAGCTTCATCATTGGAGGCTTTCGAGAAGAGACTGGACTGCCATCTCTCAGAAATGGTGTAGGGTCTCCTGCTTGGGCGGGGGGTTGGACTAGATGACCTCCAAGGTCCCTTCCGACTCTGTTAATCTATAATCTGTAAAAATTCAGTTTTAAAAGACATAATGATAGGAGTCCTAATGTTAAAAACCACGTTGGTTGGCTGGTTGGTTAAGAAGCATGTAGTTGGTCCTTGATTTACAACCATTTGTTTAGCAACTGTTCCAAGTTATAGTGGCACTGGAAAAAACAACAACTTATGACCGTCCTCACACTTACGACCGTCATAGCAACTGCACGATCCTGTGGTCAAAATTTGGGCATTTGACAAGGGTCATGTGATCGCTATGTGTGACCTGCCCCGTTGCCTTCCAATTAGCAAAGTCAAGGGGGGGGGAACCAGATTTGTTAAATGACCTCCTGATTCACTTAACAAGTGCGGCAAAAAGGTCATCAAAAACAAGTGTGACTCACTTAACAACCACCTTGCTTAAGAACAGAAGTTCTGGTTTCAGGTGTGGTCATAAGTATTTTTGATCCCATTTGGATGTAAGATTCCTGATCTTATCTGGGTTTCAAATCATAATTTAAATTTGATTGCAACGACATTTCCTTTTTCTTTTCTTCCTTTCTCCTTCCTTGACTTTATGAAATTATGAGTTACGGGTTTTAACTGTAATCAAGCTCTTTTGCAATAATAACAACACTGTCTCTTTTTATATAAGCATTGCTTGATTGATTGCCTGCTATTAATTGAAGGGGGCAAAAGGTAGCATTCATAATGCAACACCTCTGGATCACACGACACCTGTCTGGAAACAGTTTTGCCTTGGATTACAGCATTCTATAATTACTGTATCAGCTGAGCTTTTCGAAATGAAAACAGCAATTTAAAAAGCACGGCGTAGAAGCAGAAAAAAGACAGAAATGGCAGTCGTGAGTGGTTAGGAAGCTATCTTGCAAGTATAAAAATTAAGAGATTAACATGATTGTGATTAATGCCATGATTAGAGAATGCAGCCATTTTAATTAAGGAAAAAAAATCTTTAATTAAAACAAGGCCCAACTGCTTTGCCTTCTCCCGTTACCTTTGAACAGCTGCTGGCTGCATGTTACTGTCTCCTTGTGAAAGAACTTTTTTTTTTAAAAAAATTACCCTCCTTTAAATAGGTGAAGGTAAAGGTTCCCCTCGCACCAGAGGTGCTATTCAGCAGGTTCTGACCAGTTCTGGAGAACCAGTAGCGGAAATTTTGAGTAGTTTAGAGGACCAGTAAATACCACCTCTAATTGGCCCCGCCCCCATGTATTCTCTGCCTCCTGAGTTCCAGCTGATCGGGAGGAAATGGGGATTTTGTAGTATCCTTCCCCTGGAGTGAGGTGGGAATGGAGATTTTACAGTATCTTTCCCCTGCCACGCCCACCAAGCCACGCCCACAGAACCGGTAGTAAAAGATTTTGAAACCCACCACTGCCTCGCACATACGTGCTAGTCGTTCCCGCCTCTAGGGGGCGGCCGATGTCACTCTTTCAGCCCAACCCACTTCACAGGGTGGTTATTGTGGGGGGGGGGAGAAAGAGGAAGAGTGAAGTTATGCTTGCCACCTTGAGTTAACTTATAAAGTAATGAAGGTGGGATAAACATCAAATAAATTATGGCTGTAATTAATTGCAGTTCTGCTCCTTTTCTTACATATGCTGCATATACATAATAAAGTGAGTGATCTTTAGTGCTCTCTGTGTTTGGTTGTTTTCTTACAGATGTTTCTTTACCCAAACATCTAACATATGTTGGATAATAACAACCAACATTACCCAAATACCCAAACATCTGACATATGTTGGATAATAATGTTATTATCTGATGGTGTTACCTCTGCAAAAAAACATGCAAGCTCAGAGAGCACAAAGGACCCCTCCTTTCAACCCTAAACTACAAATATTCTCTTTTATTGGTCCATAATAAAGCTGCAGGTGTTTCCATCTTGACCAGGGATCAGAAACCTTAAAACACTCAAAAGAGCCATTTGGACCCGTTTCCCACAGGAAAGAAAACACCGGGAGCCACAAAAACCCTTCCTGTGCCTGACTATTTCTTGAGCGGCCACAAAACTAGCATATGTAGTTGAAATTAAACGTTCTGTTTTCATCTGAAACTTTTCTTTTCTTGGATTTATCCGTGGTTGGCCTACCGGGGGTTGAAAAGCTCAGTAAATCACGTGCCGGCGGGGTGTCGCACATTGGCGGTTGTGACACCTATTTTGAGTGACAGGGAGCCGCAGCAGAGGGGTGAAAGAGCCACATGCGGCTCCAGAGCCACAGGTTGCTGACCCCTGATCTTGACTTTTATGCATTCCCTATGGATGCCTCTGGCTCCATCTCGAAAACTGTGCGTTGAGTTTTTTTTTTAAAAAAACCTCGTCTTCTGGAAGTTGTCGTGAGGTTCCTCAAAACCCTAACTTTCTCTTGCAGATGAACGAGAAGCGGTACAGAAGAAGACATTCACCAAATGGGTCAACTCACACCTGGCCCGGGTCACCTGCCGCATCAGCGATCTGTACAGCGACCTACGAGATGGACGCATGCTGCTACGTCTTCTGGAAGTGCTCTCAGGGGAGCAATTGGTGAGTGTGGAAAAGGTTGGGGGGGGGGAGCTGAAAGCATTCCCCCTCCCAAGATTGATTTTTTTTTAAAAAAAAGTCTGCAAATTTAACAAACAAAATTCCCAAAATTTTTTGGTCTCGTGGAGGAGGACGCTTTTCAGGGGTGCAGTGTCCAACATTGTCATTAAAAGCATTTAAATCGCCAAGCTTTGGAACCTGTTTGTTTTCATCTGGTCATTTTAATAGTGGCGCGGCACAGTGGTTAGAATGCAGTACTGCAGGCCAATTCTGCCCATTGCCAGCAGTTCGATTCTCACCGGCTCACAGTTGACTCAGCCCTCCTCCATCCTTCCGAGGACGGTAAAATTTGGACCCAGATTGTTGGGGGCAAGAGGCGTACCGTATAAACCGCTTAGAGTGAGATTGTTGCCCCCAACAATCTGGGTCCTCTTTTTACCCACCATGGAAGGCTGAGTCAATCTTGAGCTGGTTAGTATCGAACTCCTGGCAGTGGGCAAAGTTAGCCTGCAATACAGCATTCTAACCACTGCTCCATCAGAACTTATAAGTCGCAAAATGTCTTGGATGATTTCCGACTGTACCACGTACAAAAACGTGGCAAAAGTGCCCTTTGCTGAGAAAATTAACGGGATGGAGCGGGAGGCACCCCTTTCCCAGCTGGGATGAGACCCCTTTCAGCTTCAAAAGCGCCACGCTGCTTAGGAATTCTAGGAGGGGCAGTGCCAGCCTGCCCAGATCAGGCAGGGCTTCGAAAAGGCTGGCCCAGCCGGGTAGTTTTTCTCATCTCTTGCCACGTCTCTCTCTTTCCTCTTCTCCGAGCCAGCCGCAGCCACCACCCACCTAGCCGGGGAAGCCGAACACCTGTTTCCCAGAATGCCACGCTTTGGCTCTCTTTGCAGCCGGGAGGGGAACAGCCTGTTCTAACTCAAGCGAGGCAGAATTTCCAGTTTCCCTGTTGGCAGGCAGCAGCCTACATACACCCTGCCTGGCAGCTTGGCAGGTGCTTCTGTCCTGGCGGCTGAATTTTTCGGCTGGTGTGGCGGGGGAGGCAAAGGAAATGGGAAGATGCTGAAGCAGGCTGGAAAATGTTAGAAGCCTGTAGAAAATGACGCAGGTTTCAAGAGCGTCATCTCTGACTGTCTTGGCTCCATGCCTAGTGAAGAGAAGGACCAGGGGAGACATGATAGCAGGGTTCCAATATCTGAGGGGCTGCCACAAAGAGGAGGGGGCCCACCTATTTTCCAAAGCACCTGAAGGCAGGAGAAGAAACAATGGATGGAAACTCATCAAGGAGAGAAGCAACCTGGAATTAAGGAGAAATTTCCTGACAGTGAGGACATTTAGCCAGTGGAACAGCTTGCCACCAGAAGTTGTGGGTGCTCCATCACTGGAGGCTTTTTAAGAAGAGACTGGACAGCCTCTTGTCTGGAATGGTGTAGGGTCTCCTGTTCAAGCAGGGGGTGGACTAGAAGACCCCAGAACAGTTATTCTATTATTATTCTGTTATTCCTGGTTGGTAGGGTGATATTTGAGACTGACCAGTTGTCATTGATTTCCCGTTGTTGACTGAGATTTTGTTCCGTCTTGCTGATTCAAAGACTCTCCACTGAGATGGGATCAATTCTGGGGTTTTCTCCAGGTATTAAGTGTCAGAGGTTATGTTAGAGCAAAGATCCCCAACCCTGGGCCACGGAACAGTACCAGTCCATGGCCTGTTGGGAACCAGGCCACATAGCTGGAAGCGAGCGACAGGCAAGGGGACCCTACCGTAAACTGCGTGTGAGGGATCTAGGTTGTGCACTCACACTCACATGGGTCCGTGGAAAAATTGTCTTCCATGAAACAGGACCCTAGTGCTAAAAGGTTGGGGAATCACTGCGTTAGAGGAACCCGGTTCAGGAAGTCCTCCGCTTATAACCATTCGCTTAGCGACTGTTTCAGAGGTGGGTTTCAGCAGGTTCTGACCAGTTCTGGAGAACCAATAGTGGAAATTTTGAGTAGTTCAGAGAACCGGTAGTAAAAATTCTGACCGGCCCCACCTCCATCTATTCTCTGCCTCCCAAGTCCCAGCTGATCGGGAGGAAATGGGGATTTTGCAGTATCCTTCCCCCTGGAGTGGGGTGGGAATGGAGATTTTACAGTATCCTTCCCCCTGGAGTGGGGTGGGAATGGAGATTTTACAGTATCCTTCCCATGCCACACCCATCAAGCCACACCCACAGAACCGGTAGTAAAAAAATTTGAAACCCAAATTTGGGTTATAATGGCACTAAAAAATATGACGACTGGTCCTCAAACTATGACCGTCACAGCATCCCCCGAGGTCATGTTATCAAAATTCAGATGCTTGGCAAACGGCATGTATTTATGAAGGCTGCAGTGTCCTGGGTGGGGGTGGGGTGGGGTCACACGATCACCTAGCCCAGAGGTGAGCAACGATGGCCCTTTTATGACTTGTGGACTTCAATTCCCAAAATTCCTGAGCTAACATGGCCTGGCTCAGGAATTCTGGGAGTTGAAGTCCACAAGTTGTAAAAGGGCCATCGTTGCCCACCCCTGACCTAGCCGGCTTCCAACAAGCAAAGTCAATGATGGAAATCAGATTCGCTTAACAACCCAGGCAGAAAAAGGTTGTCCGATTGGACACAAGTCACGGAGCAAACCGCCTTGGTTTAGCAACAGAAATTTAGATGTCAATTGTAAGTCGAGGGTTACCTCTGTTGGCATTGTGCTCAGTGCTTTATTTGGGTCATTTTCAACTAAAGCTTCTCTTTTGTTTATAGGGATTTAATAGGTTTGGTTTTTTTCCTCGTTTGTTAATTGCCTGGAGTTATGTACTTACAATGGGTGCCTGTATAAATGTGCACTTTTTTTAAAAAAAAAAATCCATTTAAATGAGTTGAGTTGCCTCGGAAAAACACTGAAAGGTATTGAAAGAAGAAAGGAAGCCATTAAAGGGAGAGATGGCAACACCCAGCACCTTTAAAACCAGAAACAGTTGGCCTTATTTGATTGTAGATCTCGTCAGATGCGAACATCCTGTATGCTGTACTAGACATTTAAATTGTTCCCTCTCTTCCTCCTAAAGAAAATACTCCCACCTTTCTAAAACGACGTTTTTAGTATGTTTTAAAATTTTCTTAACTTTAAATCCGTTTTTATGTTTATACTTGTTGGATACATGTGTAGAGGTAGTCCTTGACTTACAACCACAATTGAGCCCAAAATTTCTGTTGCTAGCTGAGACATTTGTTAAGTGGGTTTTGCCCAGGGATGAAATCCAGCAGGTTCTGACAGTTTCTGGAGAACCGGTAGTGGAAATTTTGAGCAGTTCAGAGAACCGGCAAATACCACCTCTGGCTGGCCCCAGAGTGGGGAGGGAATGGAGATTTTGCAATATCCTTCCCCCAGGAGTGGTGGTGGGGGGGAATGGGGATTTTGCAGTATCCTTCCCCTGCCATGCCCACCAAGCCATGCCCACCAAGCCACGCCCACAGAACCGGTAGTAAAAAAATTTGGATTTCACCACTGGTTTTGCCCCAGTTTAGTACTTTTCTTGCCACCGTTGTTAAGTGAATCACTGCGGTGGTTAAGTTAGTCACACGGCTGGTTTTTTTTTTTTTTTTAATTTGATTTATATGCCGCCCTTCTCCGGAGACTCAGGGCGGCTTACAATGCGTTAAGCAATAGCCTTCATCCTTTTGTATATTTATACAAAGTCAGCTTATTGCCCCCACAAACTTTCCTAACCTCCTTCCTTCCTTCCTTCCTTCCTTCCTTCCTTCCTTCCTTCCTTCCTTCCTTCCTTCCTTCCTTCCTTTCCTCCCTCCCTCCCTCCCTCCCTCCCTCTCTTTCTCCTTTCCTTTCCCTTCCCGTCACAATTTTTTTTTTTTAATTTGATTTATATGCCGCCCTTCTCCGGAGACTCAGGGCGGCTTACAATGCGTTAAGCAATAGCCTTCATCCTTTTGTATATTTATACAAAGTCAGCTTATTGCCCCCACAAACTTTCCTAACTTCCTTCCTTCCTTCCTTCCTTCCTTCCTTCCTTCCTTCCTTCCTTCCTTCCTTCCTTCCTTTCCTCCCTCCCTCCCTCCCTCCCTCCCTCTCTTTCTCCTTTCCTTTCCCTTCCCGTCACAATTTTTTTTTTTAAATTTGATTTATATGCCGCCCTTCTCCGGAGACTCAGGGCGGCTTACAATGCGTTAAGCAATAGCCTTCATACTTTTGTATATTTATACAAAGTCAGCTTATTGCCCCCACAAACTGGGTCCTCATTTCACCTACCTTAGAAAGGATGGAAGGCTGAGTCAACCTTGAGCCTTGGAGAGATTCGAACCAGCAGTAAATTGCAGGCAGCTGTGTTAATAACAGGGTGCTTTAAACCACTGTACTATCAAGGCTCCTGTTGAGTGAATCTGGCTTCCCGCACCGTCTTTGCTTGTCAGAAGGTTGCAAAAAGGGAGCACACGACCTCAGGACCCTGCAGCCGTCATAAATACGAGTCAGTTAACCAAGCGTCGGAATTTTGATCACGGGAATGCTGTCATGGTCGTAAGCGTGAAAAACAGTAAGTCACTTTTTTTCAGGGCTGTTGTAACTTTCAACGGTCACTAAATGAACTGTTGTAAGTCGAGGAACTACCTGTACAAAGTACATATAGATTCCTAGGTGCTGTGCAAAATTAGGTAAAGGTAAAGGTTCCCCTCGCACACATGTGCTAGTCGTTCCTGACTCTAGGGGGCGCTGCTCATCTCCGTTTCAAAGCCGAAGAGCCAGCGCTGTCCGAAGACGTCTCCATGGTCATGTGGCCGGCATGACTCAATGCCAAAAGCGCACGGAACACTGTTCCCTTCCCACCAAAGGTGGTCCCTATTTTTTCTGCTTGCATTTTTTACCTGCTTTCGGAACTGCTAGATTGGCAGAAGCTGGGACAAGGAACGGCACTAGGGATTTGAACCGTTGAACTGCCGACCTTTCAATCGACAAGCTCAGTGTCTTAGCCACTGAGCCACCGCGTCCTGATCAAAAATTAAAATTAAGGAAGGCCTTAAACCAAGGATGAAGCAGTAGGTGCAAAGCACCTTAGGAATGAAACAAAATATGGAGAGGAGGAGAGGCCTTTTGGGTGAGGACATCTCAAGAATTTTGGTGAATCAGAGCAATGATCCTAGTGGAATCCTGTTTCAACCAGTTCCACCGCAGCTTTTAGATAAACTAAAAAGAAATAGCCCCACATATCTCAATTTGTTCTCAGTTGCTGCTTTCCTGTTTCTGACCTGTTCTAAAATATCTAATATACCTGCACAAAAGAACAATGGCTGACGTTCCGTGAATGTGAGGGAGCTTTTTTTGAAGGCTTCTGAGCTCGACCGGGAAATGGAAAAAAACCAGAATGCCGTAGCAAATCCCTTTGGCCCTATGGTCAAGAGGACTAAAATGGGAGTGCCTTTTCCAAGACAAGGGCCAAGCTTAACTTCAAGGAAACTTTCTCCTTATCTTAAGCCACTGGCCATTAACCACAACGGATGGCTTTGAACTCCCAGCTACCTATAAAAAAAAATTCCTATCTTTCTGACCATCCTGAATTGTTGACTGATGAAGTAAGCAAGTTTTGCTTTAGGGGTTAGACCAGGCTTGAAAACGGGAGATCAGGAATTCTAGTCCTGCCTTGGGCCAGCTGGGTGATTTGGGGCCACTCACCAGGAGAATGTGAGTTCTAGTGCTGCCTTAAGCATGAAAGCCAGCTGGGTGATTTGGGGCCAATCACCAGGAGAATGTGAGTTCTAGTGCTGCCTTAAGCATGAAAGCCAGCTGGGTGATTTGGGGCCACTCACCAGGAGAATGTGAGTTCTAGTGCTGCCTTAAGCATGAAAGCCAGCTCGGTGATTTGGGGCCAATCACCAGGAGAATGTGAGTTCTAGTCCTGCCTTGGGCGTGAAAGCCAGCTGGGTGATTTGGGGCCAATCACCAGGCGAATGTGAGTTCTAGTCCTGCCTTGGGCATGAAAGCCAGCTGGGTGATTTGGGGCCAATCACCAGGAGAATGTGAGTTCTAGTCCTGCCTTAAGCATGAAAGCCAGCTGGGTGATTTGGGGCCAATCACCAGGAAAACGGTGGATTTCCTCCCCTGGAAGATCAATAGGAAAGAGAGTAACCAATCCTTTATCTTCTCCTTAACCAGGGGTGGGGCGCTGGGGGTTCGCAGGGGTTCGGGAGAATCTGTAGCTAAGATTCTGTGCAGTTTGGAGAATCCCCAAATGCCACTCCTAGCCCACATTCTCCTGGTGATTGGCCCAAAATCATCCAGCTGGCTTTCATGCTTAAGGCAGGACTAGAACTCACATTTCCTTCCCTTGACGTGTTCCTGTCGCAAGCCCACTCGTGGAACGTGCTGCAATTTCTTTCTCATCCGAGCCCATGCCTCCTCTTCCCAACTACCCATACCTGCTTGGGGACTGCCTACTTTTCCATCCACCTCCTTTTCCATTCCATTCCTCTGTGGTTTGCAAGCAGGGAATAGGAATTCTTGGGCTGGGAGGGGTTGTCTGATTCCACCCCTCCCTCCGGGTTTTGTTTTGTTTTTGTTTTGTTTTTTTTTTTAAAAAAACACACCCTCCGTGGCAAGCACACCGAACTCTTCCGACAGCTCAGTCTGGACTAGAGGTGGGAAGGTGGTTTTGGCTGCCAGTTAAACCGGCTTCCTGCCTTGTGCAACCCAGTTGGCTGGCAGGGCTGCGTTTGGAAAGTAGGGGATGGGTCAAACAGAAGGGACAGCGGACTCGGAAGAAAAATCTTAAGAAACAAGCCAAATACGAATGCTTTTCTTACTTGGAAACCGCTTCTAGACTTTGTGGTTGAGGTGGGAAAAAAAAAGTGAAACTAACAAATGTCTCATTTAACAATGGAAATGTTGGACTGAATTGTGGTCATAAGCTAAGGATTATTTGTATTTAAGCCACGGTGGCACAGTGGTTAGAATGCAGTACTGCAGGCTACTTTGGCTGATCACCGGCTGCCAGCAGTTTGGCAGATCGAATCTTACCAGGCTCAAGGTTGACTCAGCCTTCCATCCTTCCAAGGTCGGTAAATTGAGGACCCAGATTGTTGGGGGCAAGAGGCTGACTCTGTATTCCTTCCTTCCTTCCTTCTTTCCTTCCTTCCTGTTAGAATGCAGTATTGCAGGCTAATTCTGCCAATTGCCAGTAGTTCAATCCTGACCGGCTCGAGATTGACTCAGCCTTCCGTCCTTCCGAGATCGGTAAAATAAGGACCCAGATTGTTGGGGGCAAGAGACTGACTCTGTAAACCAACCCTTCCTTCCTTCCTTCCTTCCTTCCTTCCTTCCTTCCTTCCTTCCTTCCTTCCTTCCTTCCTTCCTTCCTTCCTTCCTTCCTTCCTTCCTTCCTTCCTTCCTATTAGAATGCAGTATTGTAGGCTAATTCTACCAATTGCCAGTAGTTCAATCCTGACCGGCTCGAGATTGACTCAGCCTTCCATCCTTCTGAGGTTGGTAAAATGAGGACCCAGATTGTTGGGGGCAAGAGGCTGACTCTGTATAGAGAGCGTTGTAAAGCATTGTGAAGCGGTATATAAGTCTAAGTGCTATTGCAATCTTCCTTCCTTCCTTCTTTCCTTCCTTCCTACCTACCTACCTACCCACCTACCTACCTACCTACGCTGACTCTGTAAACCGCTTAGAGAGGGCTGTAGAGCACTGTGGAGCGGTATATAAGTTTAAGTGCTATTGCTATTAAGAACAGGAAATGAATGAAACGCACAGAGACTAAATGTCTAGGAAAGCCGCCTTTGGAATTAAACCGATCCAGGCTTCTTGCTTTGCTTGCAATGTTTGCACAACACACCAACCCCTCCTTGACCCAGTTAAGCTCGTCCCGTGCGGAGGCCCTATGCCTTCATCAATATGCAAAATGCAGCCTCACGCCTCTTTTGTGAATGAATGGCTGTCGCCCGACAGGTTCTCGGGCTGTATTTACTGATTTATAATGTTATGATAATGCCACTCCACTTGGAACCGGCGCTGGGCAGCTTCCATCTCTGACTTTCAGCAGGACGATTGCAGCAATAAGCGTAATGGATTAGCTGCTGGTTGTGTCAGAAGTCGTGTACATAGAACCTTTATAAGAGGATGCTTCATGCAAGTCGTGTGCCACCCTAGGTTTATCAGGGGCTGCAAAATTCCCCCTCCCCCCCATTCAATCGTATCCAATGCTCGGAAACTGCTTGGAAAAGTCCCTGCAGTTTTCTCGGCGAGGCTTTTTAGAAGTGGCTTGCCATTGCTTCCTTCCTAGGGCTGAGAGAAGTTGACTGGCCCAAGGTCACCCTGCTGACTTCATTCCTGAGGCAGGACTAGAACTCACCGTCTCTTGATTTCTAGCCTGGTCCCTTAAAACCACGACAGCAAACGGCTACGGCTCCCTGGCTTGATTAATTTCCTGGATTCACACAGTATACTGATCAACCGGTTTAGATTTGCCAGGGTAATAATAGCTCAGATTAGTGTCTTCTGCAAAGGTAAAAGGTTAGAATGCTGTATTGCAGGCTAACTCTGTCCACTGTCAGCAGTTCGATCCTGACCAGCTCAAGGTTGATTCAGGCTTCCGTCCTTCCGAGGTCGGTAAAATGAGGACCCAGATTGTTGGGGGCAAGAGGCTGACTCTATAAACTGCTTAGAGAGGGCTGTAATGCACTGTGAAGCGGTATATAAGTCTAAGTGCTATTGCTACCCTCCTTCCTTCCTTCCTTCCTTCCTTCCTTCTTTCCCTCCCTCCCTCCCTCCTTTCCTGTGGTTAGAATGCAATAATGCAGGCTAACTGTGCCCACAGCCAAGGGTTCAATCCTGACTGGTTGACTCAGCCTTCCATCCTTCCGAGGTCGGTAAAATGAGGACCCAGATTGTTGGGGACAATACGTTGACCCTGTAAACCGCTTAGAGATGGCTGGAAAACACTGTAAAGCGGTATATAAGTTCTATTGCTAATGCTGATTAGCCTTGTTTATGCACATTGTGGGAATACAGTAGCCTTCGTTTGCTGGAACAGACCGGCATGGTTATGCATCTTAAGACAGCTTTCTCAACCTTATCAACTTTTAAAATATATGGATTTTCAACTCCCAGAATTCCCCAGCCAGCCATTCTGGTGAGGGAATTCTGGGTGTTGAAGTCCATCCATCTTAAAGCCTGCTGACTGGGGAATTCTGGGAGTTGAAGTCCACCCATGTTAAAGTTGCTGAGAAGTTGAGAAAGAATTCATTTGGAAGAGCCCTTTTCATGAGTATGACCGGAGGATCTTCTGCTTATGCTCAGAGGAAATTATAGCCTGTTTTTCCTTCTCCTCAGCCCAAGCCAACCAAGGGCCGAATGCGAATCCACTGTCTGGAGAATGTAGATAAAGCTCTCCAGTTTTTGAAGGAGCAACGAGTCCATCTGGAAAACATGGGCTCCCACGATATTGTGGATGGCAACCACCGACTCACACTGGGCCTCATCTGGACAATCATCCTCCGTTTCCAGGTATGTTCCGGAATGTTCCTCCTTCATTCACAGGCTTTCGCCTCTGAGGGCTGCAGCACAGCCGAGGAGAATTCCGCAGCAAGAGATAGAAGCCAAAAGATTGAAAGGGAGGTCCTTGCTCTGCTTTCATTTCAAAACCAAGTTTCTAGTTCTCATGACGGAAGAATAATTAAAGCGATCAGGGTGTGGTTGAGCCTATGGGATAAATGATTAAGGGGAAGTCATTTTGAAATACCTGAAGGATTGTCGCACACCCGAGGGAGTGGATTTTATTTTCTGTTTTTCCAGAGGGCGGGAATAAAACCGGTGTGTTAAAACTACAAGGAAGAAGTTTTCAACTACAAGGAGGAAGTATCAGTTGTCAGTTTATGGGTGACTTGCCACCTAGCAAATAGTTTGACTAGATCAGGGGTCGCCAACATTTTGGACCTCGGGGACCACTAAATTCATAATTTTAAATCCTGCGGACCATTAATATGAATTTTTAAAAAAAAGATAAATAGTATTTAGTGCAATATAAAAAATGCAAATAATTTTTCTGTGGACCACCAAAATTTTATCGCGGACCACCTGTAGTCCGCAGACCATCAGTTGGTGACCACTGGATTAGATGACCTCTAAGATCCCTTCCAACTCAACAAAAGAATCATTTTAAGCAATTCTCTATTAAGGGAGGAGATAAATTATGCAAAATAGCATACAAGCAGCATCAGTGCTGTCAAATTTTTCTAGATTTGTACTTGTTAAGCAAGATTTAGGATGTTTTTCTTCATTTTCTGTCTGGCCTGCCTGACATTTTCCTGGATGGGTACAGGTTTTCATCATTATTACTTTAAAAAGGAAAAAAAAAAGAAAATACATACACTCACATTGACTGGGAGTGTCTCTGACCAACTGAGATTCTTTTTCAATCTTTTCTCGTAGATTCAAGACATCAGTGTGGAGACGGAGGATAACAAGGAAAAAAAGTCAGCAAAAGATGCCCTCCTGCTTTGGTGCCAGATGAAGACAGCTGGGTAAGGGGATAAACAGGGCGAAGCATATAGACCAGGGGTGCAGGGGTGAAATCCAGCAGGTTCTGACAGGTTCTGGAGAACCAATAGCGGAAATTTTGAGTAGTTCAGAGAACCAATAGCGGAAATTTTGAGTAGTTCGGAGAACTGGCAAATACCACCTCTGGCTGGCCCCAGAGTGGGGTGGGAATGGAGATTTTGCAGTATCCTTCCCCTGCTACATCCACCAAGCCACGCCACACCCACCCAGCCACGCCCACAGAACTGGTAGTAAAATAAATTTGGATTTCATCACTGCAGGGGTGTCAAATCCTAACCCTAACCCTAACCTTGACTTTTTTTAATGACTGTTTATATACTTTTTAAAAACAAAAATTTAATTTAATTCCGAACTCTGGGGAATCTGGGAGTCACATTTGCTATGGTGACGTCTGGCTTATGTGATGTTCCTCAGAATTTTTGACTAACAAAATGGTCCCCGGAAGGAAAAAATTAGGGAGCCCTGCCTTCGTGGAGAGATTAATATTTATAAAGCAAAATGAATGCTTCTGCTTTTTTACAGGTACCCAAATGTGAACGTCCATAACTTTACCACAAGCTGGAGAGATGGCCTGGCTTTCAATGCAATTGTCCACAAACACAGGTCAGTTGACTGAGGTGGGACTAGAACTCACTGTTTCCTGGTGATTGGCGTAAAGTCATCCAGTTGGTTTTCATGACTAAGGCAGGACTGGAATTCACCATCTCCTGATGATTGGCCCAAAGTCACCCAGCTGGTTTTCATGCCTAATGCAGGACTAGAACTCGCCGTCTCCTGGTGATCAGCTCAGAGTCACCCAGATGGCTTTTATACCTAAAGTGGGACTTAATCTTACAGTATTCAGCTTTCTAGCCTGGTGCCTCAACCACTAGACCAGTGATGGCAAACCTTTTCAGCACCAAGTGGTGAAAAGGTCACGCAGAAATGTCGCACGCGTGCACACACACTCGTCAGGACCGTGCTCCAGGAACACCTAACTTCCAGTTTTAGTGCGCATGCGTGCCCGACAATCAGCTGGCTGGCACACATGCACACACTGGGTTTTTGCACTGCACACGCGCAAAGAACAGCTGATTGTCACACTCGCATGCACTCCAGAGACCCGGAAGACAAACAGGCAAGGCGACATGGCTTCGTGTTCCACTTTGGGCATGCGTGCCATAGGTTCGCCATCATGGCACTAGACCAAACTTTTTCCGATTTCTAGTTCTCACCCAGAAAGTCACTCCTTCCATATATTTGCATGTATGTATTTTCATTGTCGGTGTCCTCAACAGGCCGGATCTGATCGACATTGATACCTTGAAGAAATGTAACGCACACTACAATCTCCAGAATGCCTTCAACGTGGCTGAAAAGGAGCTCGGCCTTACCAAACTTTTGGATCCTGAAGGTAAGTCTAGCTAGCTTCCTTTCCCCTGAGTCTTTTGTTTGGGTTGGGTCTGTGCCAGAGGTAGGTTTCAGCAGGTTCTGACCAGTTCTGGAGAACCAGTAGCAGAAATTTTGAGTAGTTTGGAGAACCGGTAGTAAAAATTCTGACTGGCCCCGTCCCCATCTATTCCCTGCCTCCCAAGTCCCAGCTGATTTATTTATTTTATTTATTTTATTAAATTTCTATACCGCCCTTCTCCCGAAGGACTCAGGGCGGTGTACAGCCAGAAATAAAACCATGACAGTATAAAAATTAAAAACAATTTAAATCAATTGGCCGAAAATTCTAATAAAACAACCCATTAAAATAGTAAAAATATTATTATTATTTAGGCCAGCCCTGCTTGTTGGAATAGTAATGTTTTTAGGGCGCGACGAAAGGTACTCGGGAATCCTACGAATCAGGATCAGGAGGAAATGGGGATATTGCAGTATCCTTCCCCTGGAGTGGGGTGGGAATAGAGATTTTACAGTATCCATCCTTTGCCACACCCACCATGCCACGCCCACCAAGCCATGCCACGCCCACCAAGCCACACCCACAGAACTAGTAGTAAAAAAATTTGAAACCTACCACTGGTCTGTGCTATCTCTGGGGGAAATGGTTGAATCCTATTTTAATTTTGCAAGTTGTTTTTTTTTCATGCAAACAAACACAAATTCTATCACGGCCTTATGAGAAACTTTAGCAACTAGGAGGCAGATCTTTAAAGCTGCTTCTGCCTTCTGCCCAACAGAGAACATGGTGCTTTGAGTGGAAACTGAAAGAATGAAATATGGGAGGGGATTTTATAAAATCAGTGTTGGTGGAAGGCAAAGGGAATAAACCTACTCAAGAATATATGTTGTTTTGGAGGGGATAAGGGCACAATTGGGATATATATATATTATATCTTTTAGTTGGTGTAGACCCGTGATGGCGAACCTATGGCACGAGTGCGAGAGGCGGCACACAACACCCTCTCTGATGGCACATGAGCTGTCGCCCTAGCTCAGCTCTGCTGCGCATGTGCACACGCCTCTCGACGGCCAGTTGGTCTTCGGGTCTCTGGGGTGGGGGGCATGCGGGGGAGGGTCATTTTGGGGGTTCCCGCACACGTTTTGAACACTCAGTCTGGAAAAGGTTAGCCATCATTGGTATAGATGAAGAAATATAGGGGGGGTGGAAATGGTCTCCAGGGGGTGGGAGTGCACTGTAATATTTGGTTTTTTTTTCCTTTTCCTTTTTTGTATTTAGATGTCTATGTACTATGTTTGTATTATTTGTATTTACATTTTAAAAAAAAAAGAAACTGAAAGAATGAAGTATTAATCTCTCTTTCTCTCTTGCCACCTGCTTTTTCTCCTCGGCTTCCTACCAGACGTGAATGTAGACCAACCTGATGAGAAGTCCATCATCACTTATGTCGCCACCTATTACCACTATTTCTCTAAGATGAAGGCCTTGGCTGTGGAAGGGAAGCGGATTGGAAAGGTACCACCAGCAGGGCCGAGCCATTGAATATGTATGTGCCATATCGAGGGCTGGGGAAACAGGAAATCCAGGGCAAATGAGAGCTGTAAGATAGACATCAGTTTGTGGTGGGTTACGCTTTTGGTGGGTTAAGCCACCAATTTGTGGAACCCAAGCAAAGAGGAAACATCAGACCAGTGTGGTCTACAGCTTGAATGGCGTCAAGCTGGCCACACCCACCCATTTGGCTCCTCCCCTTCCCAGGCCAACCACAGCCCTGATGTATCCCTCAATGAAATTGAGTTTGACACCCCTGGCCTAGGTACAGGTAGTCCTCAACTTACGATTGAGGACGACTTACGACTTACGAGGGCTGTAAAAGCACTGTGAAGCAGTATATAAGTCTAAGTGCTATTGCGATTCCTCCCTCCCTCCCTTCCTCCCAGTGGTTAGAATGCCATGTTTCAGGCTAACTCTGCCCACAGCCAGCAGTTCAATCCTAACCGGTTCAAGGTTGACTCAGCCTTCCGTCCTTCCGAGGTCGGTAAACTGAGGACCCCGATCATTTGGGGCAAGAGGCTGACATTTGTAACCCGCTTAGAGAGGGCTGGAAAGCACGGTGAAGCAGTATATAAGTCTTAAGTGCCATTGCTATGGCTATTCTTGATATCTCTCCAAAGCAACTGGATAACTCGAGGTTTTTTGGGGTGGGTACAGGTGCTGGACTATGCCATTGAAGCTGACAAGCTCATAGAGAAGTACGAGACTCTGGCGTCCGATCTTCTGCAGTGGATTGAGCAAACCATCTTAACTCTGAATGACCGGAAGCTGGCTAACTGCCTGAGTGGAGTGCAGAATCAGCTGCAGGCTTTTAATACCTATCGCACGGTGGAGAAGCCAGCCAAGTAAGTTTCAACAGGTTTGTTGGATGTGCTCTTGCTCCGGGGGGTTGGTTTGTCCAGAAATACGGTGATTTTCCTAATATCGATAGGGTCTCACACCGGGAGATGGAGTGATAAGCAGCTGCCTGCATTTAAAAATGTGCATCTTTGCGCCTCCGCTCTCTTTTTTAGTTTAACAACTATTCCGGGTTCTCTCCTTCCCCCCCTCTGTTTATTTTGCACTTAAGATTCACGGAGAAGGGGAATCTCGAAGTTCTGCTCTTCACCATCCAGAGTAAAATGAGAGCCAACAATCAGAAAGTTTACACACCGCGGGAAGGAAGGCTGATTTCGGACATCAACAAGGTGAGACAGTCCATTTGCAAAAAAGGAGCATATGCTGTCAACTGCCTTTAGAGGGGTGGGAGGGCTGTATTTCTCACTCCACCAATCGGATTCCGGCTGCGTTTGCACTTTGCGCTCTCAAGCATGATGTGGTTTGTTTGGTTAAATTAGTGAACCCAGGCCTGGAAGGTTGTAAACTACCCTTTATGACTTAATAAAAATTGCAGAGCCTCTCTCAGTTGTCCATCCTGCCTTTTATTGCCTCTTCTGGACAGAAAAAGGCCAGTCTTTAGAAAACAAATCGCAATATATTCCTGATGTATTCCTTTGCGTATTTTCTGCCGCCTTGATTTTCATTTGAAAGAGAATCGCGGCCCCGTTAAGCAGATAAACAAAGCAAATATTATTAATAGGGGAAAGTTCCAAGAATACCTTAAAAATCAAGAGCCAGTGCTTCTTGGATTCCTGTGGAAGCTATCAGTTAATCATAATTAATGATTAATAGACTAATCCACTCATTTTGAAATCTGGGTTATAGATAAGGCCAAGGCAGGAGGCTGTCATTTTTAACTTGGTTTTGAATAACAGGGTTTTCTAAGAAACATCAAATGTTCCTCGCCTCTGAGATGCTATTATGATATGCACATGAAATCCTGGAGCTTCCCATCTCTTCACCCATTCAGGTTTCCAATAAATACATTATTTTCTTTCTTTCCATCAAACTCTCTGCAGGGTTGGGAGCGCCTGGAAAAGGCTGAGCATGAGCGGGAGCTGGCTCTGCGCAATGAATTGATTCGACAAGAGAAACTGGAACAGCTGACGGCTCGCTTTGACCGCAAAGCAGCCATGCGAGAAACCTGGCTGAGTGAAAACCAGCGCCTCGTCTCCCAGGTGAGTCCTGAATGGGAAAGATCTACCTGGCCCTCCTGTAGGTGGAAACCTCACCTGGATACTCCCTGAGACTCTGAATTCCACTTTGCATCAAGGTGGGTTGATTCCGAGTGGATAGGCTTCACCTCTCCTTGGTGCCATGCCAGCTGTTAACTAGAGTGAGACAGCTGGGAGCACCTTAATGTCAAGATTTCATTTCTGATGCTGGGATGGAGATTGCATTGACTTCCAAGGATGCTTAGAAGTTGAAAGTGGAAATTCTCAAAAGATATTGGTGATACCTTTCAATAAAGTTTTTTTGTCAGTTTTGGAAAGCTTCAGAAGCTGGTCTCCGATGTCACCAATGTTCTGGTGTCCACAGATGATCAGCTGCTAACTTCCTGGTCTTACTCTGAAGTGAAATTGCATTATGCATCTTAAATGGGTCTGTGTATAAAACAAAGGGAGTTGCCATCATTTTCTTTACCCAACAGTAAAATCCCTTGGTTGAGCCTTGGGTTTGTTTGATATTTGGTGGCCAGAAAGACAAAGCAGTTCCATAAAGCACAATAACATTATTTGTAGGCATGGGGTGTCACTTTAATGGAATGTTCCTCCTCCTACATAGAAGCCCACCAAACACTTTACACTTCCCAACTCTCATTCATCCCTCACGTTGTTGTTGTTAGTCGCGAAGTCGTGTCCAACCCATCGCGAACCCATGGACAACGTTCTTCCAGGCCTAGCATCCCCTGGAGTCCATTTAAGCTCATGCCGACTGCTTCAGTGGCTCCATCCAGCCACCTCGTTCTCTGCCATCCCATTCTTCTTTTGCCCTCCATCCTTCCCAGCATTAGGCTCTTCTCCAGGGAGTCCTTCCTTCTCATTAGGTGGCCAAAGTATTTGAGTTATCCCTCACATAGCATCCTGATTATTGATCTCCTTGTTCGCTGGCATCTGACTATTGATTGAGTTGGGTGTGGGACAGGCAGACAGAGAGCCAGTGCTTAAGATGCTGGCTTAGAAACCAGGAGATTGTGAGTTCCAGTCCTGCTTTAGGAATGAAATCCAGCTGAGTGACTTTGGGTCAATCACCAGGAGACAGTGAGTTCTAGTTCTGGCTTAGCACATAAGCCAGCTGGGTGACTTTGGACCAATCACCAGGAGATTATGAGTTGTAGTCCCGCCTTAGCACAAAAATCAGCTGGGTGACTTTGAGCCAGGAGATGGTGAGTTCTAGTTGTGCCTTAGACATAAAAGCTGGCTGCATGACACTGGGCCAGTCATTCCCTCTCAGCCCAACCCATCTCACAGGGTTGTTCTTGTGGGGAAAACAGGAGGAGAAAGATATTAGATATATTTGCTGCCATGAGTTATTTATAAAAATAATAAGGGCGGGATATACATAAATCAATAACTATCCTGAAGGATGGTACCCCTCCTCTTCCAACCTGCAGGACAACTTTGGCTCAGATATTTCAGCCGTGGAGGCTGCCGTACGCAAACACGAAGCCATCGAGACAGACATTGTGGCCTACAACGAGCGGGTGACGGCTGTGAATGCCGTGGCCGATGAGTTGGAGGCAGAGGGCTACCACGACATCAAGCGGGTGCTGGCACGCAAGAACAACGTGGTACGACTCTGGGACTACCTCCGCGAACTGGTGGCTGCGCGTCGCGAACGCCTCCTGCTCCATTTTGAGCTGCAGAAGATACTTCAGGATTTGACCTACCTCATGGACTGGTTGGAAGAAATGAAGGTAAGCAGGCCAGAAGGTTGATGGATGATGGTTGGGGGAAGGACGGAGGAGGAGAAAGTCTAGGAACGGTCCTCGAGGAACAGCATCAATCATTTTAACTTGGGTTACAAAATGACTCTGAAAGAAACAGTAAATCTGTTTCCTCCAATTTAATTCAGTTCGGGGGTTTACCGATACAGGTAGTCCTCAATTTACGACCACAATTGAGGCCAAAATTTCTGTTGTTCAGTGAGCTTTATGACTTTTCTTGCCACAGTCCCTAAGCGAATTGCTTCAGTCGTTAAATTAGTAACATGATTGTAAAGTGAATCTGGCTTCCCCATTGACTTTGCTTGTCGGAAGGTCGCACCCGTCATAAGTATGAGCCAGTGGCCAAGTGGGCGAATTTTGATCATGTGACGATGGGATACTGCAACGGTCGTGTGAAAAATAGTGATCCATCACTATTTTTTTCCCGTGCTGATGTAACTTTGAGCGGCCACTAAATGAACTATCATAAATTGAGGACTACTGGTATACAAGAGAGACAGAAGTGTTTTGCATAAACGTTGAAAATACACTAGGAAGAAGAAAAAGAAGAAAATTGAAAATATATACATAGACACAGAATATACATATCAAAGAGGTTTTCTCTCACCCATTGAAGTGTTTTTTTTGTAGGGTCGCCTCCAATCTCAGGACTTTGGGAAACATTTGCATGGTGTGGATGACCTCCTTCAGATCCACGCTCTGGTGGAAGCCGACATTGCTGTCCAGGCCGAACGGGTAAAAGCCATCAGTGCTGCCGCTCAACGTTTTGCCACTCCTGGAGAAGGTGCTGACCGCTTATCAAACAATATTAAAAATTTGTTTTAATAAGGGGCATACAGAACTGCAACCCAAGCTTTGCCAACAAATACATTAGGACTTCTACTTCTGTTTCAATTTCTACCCTCAAAACGACGCTATGGGGCCGTGATGGTGAATCTATCGCATGCATACCACAGGTGGCATGCATAGCCATATTGGTGGGCATGCGAGCTCAGCTCCGGCGCGCATGTGCATGCCAGCCAGCTGATTTTCTGGCCTTTTGGGCCCACCAGAAGTAGGGAAACCTGCCTCTGGAGGGCCTTGGGGGGTGGTGGAGAAGGCCCATTTTTCTCTCTCCCCAAGCTCCAGAGCCTTTGTAGGAGTCTGGGGAGGGCGAAAATGGCCTTCCCCCCCTCCCCCCGGAGGCTCTCTGGAGGCCGGAAATGGCCTGTTTGCCAACTTCTGGTGGGAGCAGAAGACATGTTTTTGCTGTTCCCAGGCTCCAGAGCCGTTCTAGGAGTGGGGAGGGCGAAGACGGCCTTCCCCACCCCCCCAGAGGCCCTCCAGAGGCTGGAAATGGCCCGTTTGCCAACTTCCGGTGGGACCAGAAGGCCTGTTTTTTGCTGTCCCTGGGCTCAGAGACTTTCTAGGAGTCTGGGGAGGGCGAAAACGGCCTTTCCCACCCCCACCCCCCCGAATTATGGGTGTGGGCACATGCGCGACTCCCTCCCCCGTTCCTGGCATGCAATGGCAAAAAGGTTAGCCATCACTGCTATAGGGCGCTGCACACCAGAACAACAAGACACAACGAATGCCATCACTCTGCTAAACAACTAATTCCCACAACACTATCAAATTAACTACTAAGTCTGTAGTTCTTCTCATGCTTACTAGTACCTATCTCTTCCCACTTATGGCTATATCCATGTTGCTTTTATCTTTAGAACTTATATTGTTTTTATTGTTTCCTAGTGTGATTTGATTGCTTATTAGTATCCTATGACTATCACTAAGTGTTGTATCTTATGATTCTTGACGAATATATGTTACTTTTTTCTTTATGTACACTGAGAGCATATGCACCAAAGACAAATTCCTTGTGTGTCCAATCACACTTGGCCAGTAAAGAATTCTAAGTTCTAAGGACAGGGGTGTCCAACCTTGGCAACGTTAAGACTTGTGGACTTCCACTCCCAGAATTCCCCAGCCAGCCATGTTGGGAGTTGACGTCCGCAAACCTTAAAAAGTGGTCAAGGTTGGACACCCCTATATTAGGAATTCAGCTCTCAATATTTCTCGCTGCCCCAAGGCTGTTTATCCACGGGAATGAGTTTTAAACCAAAATAGATTATCTGGTTTCAGAAGGCTGGCTCTCTTTAGCTCTGAACTCTTAAGATCCTAGGCTGAGTTTTCCCAGAATCACTTACCTTTTATGGATACACTGCCCAGATTCACTTAGATGAGATGAGTAATGTAAAAATTGGATGGATGGATGGATGGATGGAAAGAGAAAGGGAAAGGGAAGAAAGAAAGGAAAGAAGGGAGGGAGGAGAAAGAAGGGAGGGAGGAAAGGAAAAGAAAGGAAAGGACAGGAAAGGAAAGGAGAAAGGAAAGGAAGGGAAAGGAAAGGAAAGGAAAGGAAAGGAAAGGAAAGGAAAGGAAAGGAGGAAAGGAAAGGAAAAATAAATACTGGTGATCCTCGGCTTAATTGTTTGGTGACTGTCCAAAGTTTAGAACAGCACTGGAAAAAAGTGAGTTATCACCATTGCTGTGCCCCTATAGTCACTGATCAAACTTTAGGCACTTGGCAACTGGCATGTATTTACGATGGTTGCAGCACCCCAGGGTTTCCTGTGATTTCCATTTGTGACTTTCCCAGCCAGCTTTTGACAAACAAAGTCAATGCGGAAAGCCGGATTCCAGTCAGCCGTGGCCGCAATGATTTGCTTAAAACTGTGGGAAGGAAAGTGTGCAACTCACTTAGCAACCATCTTGTCTAGCAACAGAAATCTTGAGGCCAATTTCCGCTATCTGTAAATGACATTAGTTAACGAGGTAACCCCGCAAATTAAAACAAGTTTAGCATGTTGTGCGAATGCAGTGACTTAGACCAGGGGTCCCCACCCATGGGCCACGGGCCCATTAACAAGCCGTGACCTATTCAAAACTGGGCCACACGCATGGTGGGCAGGCACTCGTGCAAACCAGAGGTGGTATTCAGCCGGTTCAGACCGGTTCGCCCGAACCGCTTGCGGAAATCGCGGGTGGGCCACCCCGGCTCTATGCATCCTATTTAGGCATGTTTTTGAGGCCGGGCAGAAGGCGCGCGCAAGAGCAAAGCACATGCGTGGAAGGCAGGTGTCCACACGAACCAGGTGCATGCCCACATGAAGTGGGTGGGTGCACACGCAGCGAACCAGTAATAACAGAATGTGAAATCCATCGCTGGTGCAGGCGCGTGCACAGCTCAACATGAGCAAGTCGAGCTGTCCCCGCCCCCCGCCAAGCCGAGAGTGGACTGCTGATTTAAAATTTTTACTGAGCCCCCCGAAGAGTGTCAGGCGAACGTAGCCCTAAGATCAGTTTTCTGTGCCTGCAGGATACAAACCCTGCGATCCCCACTTTGTCGAAGAGCGAGTGGCAACGCTGAACCGGTGCTATCAGGAACTGGTGGCCTTGGCCGCCCAACGCCGCGCCAAGCTGGAGGAGTCGCGCCGCCTCTGGAAGTTCTTCTGGGACATGGGGGAGGAAGAGGCTTGGATCCGCGAACAGAGCCAGATTCTCTCCTCCGGCGACTTCGGCAAGGACTTGACGAGCGTGCTGCGCCTTACCAGCAAGCACAACGCTTTCCGTGACGAGATGACGGGCCGCGCCGGGCCGTTGCAGCAGAGCATCGCCGAGGGTCGCCAGTTGGTATCCGAGGGCCATTTCGGAGCTACCGAGGTGGCTGAGCGGATCCAGGAAATTGAAGAGCAGTGGCAACAGCTGGAGGCTCTGTCGAGTGAGCGGGAACGGCGTCTTCTCCAAGCTTCCAACCTTTATCAGTTCCAGGCCGATGCCAACGACATGGAGGCCTGGTTGCTCGACACTCTCCGCTTGGTCTCCAGCTCGGATATGGGCCACGACGAATACTCGACTCAGAGCCTGGTCAAGAAGCACAAGGACGTGGAGGAAGAGATTCACAACCACCGGCCGGCCCTGGATGCCCTCCACGAGCAGGCCCGCAGCTTGCCCTCCAACTTTGCCCATTCCCCCGAAGTGGACGGGCGCTTGCCTGCCCTGGAGCAGCGCTACGAAGAACTGGTGGAACTGGCCGAGCATCGCAAACAGGCCCTGCAGGACGCGCTTAATCTTTACAAAATGTTCAGCGAGGCCGACGCTTGCAGCCTTTGGATCAGCGAGAGGGAGTACTGGATCGAAACGATGGACGTGCCGGAGAGGTTGGAAGACCTGGAAGTGGTGCAGCAAAGGTACGTGCCCCCTTTTTCCCCCGAGGTGCATTTGGTCCTTCTTTTTGTTGGCCAAGGACTGCCATTAACATGGTGGGGAGAAAGAAGCAGGGTACAAGTGAGGACTGGAGGGTCAAGAATGAAGTTTTGGAGGAAATCTGGGGAAGGGAGAGGACTTTGCTTTGCTTTTATTTACATACTTATACCACCTTTATTACTTTTATGCATAACTCAAGGTGGGCAGACGTTGGGCAGACGTTCCCCGTCTCTATTTTTCCCTTTGAAGTAGAATACAAAATCTGTGTTGCCCAGAAGTAAAATGCTTATTTAGACTTCAGCCCTCCACCATGTTCTTTTCCTCAGAATTCTGCTAAGGAAGGGAAACATTCTGATGTTTATAAAGATCCGTGGATAGTCTCAAAGGTGCTTTTTTTTTCAAGAGGCAACTAGACTTTCTGGTTTTTGTTTTGAAGACGTTTCGCTTCTCATCCAAGAAGCTTCTTTAGCTCTGACTGGATGGAGGGGAATGGAAGGATTTATACTCCTTGCAGACGGCTGGTCTTTTGCATCCTTTTGAAGGGTCGTTGAGCACGCGGTGGCTCAGTGGCTAAGACGCTGAGCTTGTCGATCAGAAAGGTCGGCAGTTCAGCGGTTCGAATCCCGAGTGCCGCGTAACGGGGTGAGCTCCCGTGACTTGTCCCAGCTTCTGCCAACCTAGCCGTTCGAAAGCAGGTAAAAAATGCCAGTAGAAAAATAGGGACCACCTTTGATGGGAAGGGAACAGCGTTCCGTGCACCTTTGGCGTTGAGTCATGCCGGCCACATGACCACGGAGACGTCTTCGGGCAGCGCTGGCTCTTCGGCTTTGAAACGGAGATGAGCACCGCCCCCTAGAGTCAGGAACGACTAGCACCTATGTGCAAGGAGAACCTTTACCTTCACCTGAGGCCACTTGGAGATGCATCTGTGTCCTCAGGGTCACCTGAGTGGTGCAAATGGGTGTGGAGCCTTCTTGACTGCAAAACATCCTGCACCCAAGAAGGCTCCACATCCATTTGCACCACTCAGGTGACCCTGAGGACACAGATAAACTTCCAAGGGGCCTGAACGACTTTTTAGAAAGGATGCAAATGATCAGCTCTGTCTGCAAGGAGGATCAATCCTTCCTTTCCCCACCATCCAGTCAGAACTGAAGAAGCTTCTTGGATGAGAAGCGAAACTGGGACAACCACGACCTGGATGACTGAGAATCTCCCTAGACATCAGTGGATAGATTGCCACCTTGCTTGGCTTCTGAATAACACAAACCGAGCTTAAAAAAAAAAAAGAATCAATAAATCAAGTGGAGAAATTGAAAATAAAACGGGAACAACAGCCTGATCGTATTTGGGAGTTCAGGAACCAAATGTCCCTACATGTTTTTCAGCGTGCCAGGGACTGGTGCCAAACCCTTTAGGGAAATATTAATTTGCAGATTTTATATTCTGCTCCATCCTAGCCCTGAAGCAGTTAAAGCAGGTGCATTTGCTGCTGGCTATTTCCACTGCCTAATTTCTCACCACCATTTTAAAATATGAAAAGCCCAAACGATGTTCATTGTCGGACAGCTGTACAAAGTTGCAAAGTAATGTCCGACCCATCGTGACCCCATGGACAACATTCCTCCAGGCCTTCTTGTCCTCTACCATCCCCTGGAGTCCATTTAAGCTCACACTGACTGCTTCAGTGACTCCATCCAGCCACCTCGTTCTCTGTCGTCCCCTTCTTCTTCTTTTGCCCTCCATTTTTCCCAGCATTAGGCTCTTCTCCAAGGAATCCTTCCTTCTCCTTAGGTGGCCAAAGGATTTGAGTTTCCTCTTCAGGATCTGGCCTTCTAGAGAGCAGTCAGGGTTGATCTCCTCTAGGACCGACCGGTTGGATGGCCTTGCGGTCCAAGGGACTCGCAGGAGTCTTCTCCAGCACCAGAGTTCAAAGGCCTCCATTCTTTGGCCTTCTCAGCCTTCCTTATGGTCCAACTTTCACCGCCGTCCATTGCAACTGGGAAAACCATAAGCCTTGACTATACACACTTTGGTCCTTTCCTTACAACCACATTTGGGAGCAGAATCCCCATTGTCAAGCAAAGCGGCTGTTCAATGAGCTGTGCTCCATTTTACAACCTTTTTCGCCACAGTGGTTAAGCTTATCTCTGCCGTTGTTAAGTGAAATTGCTTGGCCGTCAAGTGAATCCAACTGTCCCCGTTGATTTTACTTGTCCGAAACTGGCTGGGAAAGTCACAAATGGCGATTGCGTGACCCCCCCAGGATGCTGCCACCATCTTAAATACACACCGGTTTCCAAGCCCCCAAATTTTGCTCACGGGGTTGGGGGGGGAATGTTTCAGTGGTTGTAAGTGCGAGCATCGGTTTTAAGTCACTTTTTACAGTGCTGTTGTAATTTCGAGCAGCCATGAGAGGTGGTAATTCGAGGACTAAAATACCTGTGGAGATTCTCAGTCATCCAGGTCATGGTTGTCCCAAATTTGGATGCTTTTTCAAAAGGCAACCCGACTTTGTTTTTCCTTGAAGACGTTTCCCTTCTCCTCCAAGAAGCTTCTTCACTTCTGACTTCAAGGAAAAACAAAATCCAGTTACCTTTTGGGGGGGGGGAAACATCTTTGGGACAAGTTAGGGCAGTGATGGTTAATCTTTTTGGTGCCGAGTGCCCAAAGCGTGTGCCCGTGCGTGCAAATGCACATGTGCGTGCCAGAACCCTCAAAATGCAATGCGAGTTCCCTCTGCACATGCGCCCCGCCTTCCCATGCAGGTGCCCCGCCCCCTGTTTTGGCTTCCAGGTTTTCCAGGTCCAAAATGGGGCAGGAGGGCCTCGCAGGGCCCCCCGTGCCCCATCTTGGGCCTGGAAAGCTTTCTGCCCCAACCTGCACCCCCCCCAGTGCATGTGCCCTGCCCCCCTATGCATGTGCGTGCACATCCTTGCGCATGCATGGCAGAGACCCGAAGACCAGCTGGCCAGCGGGAGGCGTGTGCACACATGCGGTGGAGCTGAGCTGGAGCGACGGCTGGCGTGCCTGCAGAGAGGGCTCTGTGTGCCACCTGTGGCACGCATGCCATAGGTTCGCCATCATGGATTTTGGGACTGCTTGGCCAAAGTCTAAAACAGCAGGCTGAGCTTTTATTCCTGCTGTGAGATAGAGCCGGAAGGCTGCAAACTTTCCTTCTCACGGTTTTTCCTTCTCCTTTGATTCTCGGTGACTCAGGTTCGAGACCCTGGAGCCAGAAATGAATAACCTGGCCTCTCGCATTGCGGCAGTCAACGAGATTGCAAGCCAGCTTTTAGGCGCCGATCACAGAAACAAGGAAAGCATTCAAGCCACCCAGGAACAGCTCAATATTCGGTAAGTGCCCCAGAGGTGCAAGAGAAAGGATGGAGACCAAACAGAGAGAGAGGAGTTATCGGCTTGTTGCAGTGGAACGGGAAAAATCAACTACTGCAAACTTCAAAGGAAGCCAAAAGCTTCTAACGCTTTGCCCCACCTGCTTTAAACCATGTCGAGGGTTTTAATTAAAAGGGATTAAGGGGAAGCAGGCATGTTGTAAAGCAAAGCAGCAGCTTTCAGCTATGTTCCAAAAAAGCCAATTTGCTGCCTGTAGATCCCCGAGGCATTCTCTCAGAAAATAAAAATTGAGAGTGGAAGCCGAAACTGCCTCTTCTTCTGCTCAGGAAAAAAAAAAAAAAGATACGACTGTAAAAAAAACATCCTTCAGACTGGGTTCTTGATGCTGTCTGATCTCAGTGGTTTTCTTGCAGACATTTCATGACCCAACTAGGTAATATCATCCGTGCTAGAAGGGAGAGGGTTTTTTCTCTACACCCAGTGGCCCCCAACCTTTTTGATACCAGGGAGCTGTTTTGGGGAAAACAGTTTTTCCATGGAGTGGCGACAGTGGGGGTGGGGGTTTTGTGTGCCACCTACCCTGTTTCCCCAAAAATAGGACCCAACCAGAAAATAAGTCCTAGCATCATTTTTCATGATGCTCGCAATATAAGCCGTACCCCCAAAATAAGCCCCAGTTAAGATTGTCAGCCAGATGGATGCATTTAGTACTGTATTCCCCCCCCCAAAATAAGACCTAACCAGAAAATAAGCCCTAATGCATCTTTTGGAGCAAAAATTAATATAGACCCAATCTTATTTTTGGGGAAACATGGTATATCTTGTGCATGCACAGATGAAGCTTCGTGGTGGCGCAGTGGTTAGCATGCAATATTGCAGGCTACTTCTTCTGACTGCCGACGGCCAGATGTTGGGCAGTTCGATCCTGACCAGCAGAAGGTTGACTCAGCCATCCATCTCTCCGAGATCCGTAAAATGAGGACCCAGATTGTTGGGGGGGGGGCAATAGGCTGACTCTGTTAACCACTTAAAGAAGGCTGTAAAGCATTGTGAAGCGGTATATAAATCTAAGTGCTATTGCTACCCTGTTTCCCCGAAAATAAGACCCGACCGGAAAATAAGTCCTAGCATGATTTTTCAGGATGCTCGTAATATAAGCCCTACCCCCAAAATAAGCCCCAGTTAAAATCGTCAGCAGACGGAGGCATTTAGTACTGTATTTCCCCCAAAATAAGACCTAGCCTGAAAATAAGCCATAATGTGTCTTTTGGAGCAAAAATTAATATAAGACCCAGTTTTATTTTGGGGGAAAACACTGTATTGCTTGCACAGACCGGTTACTAACAATCCACAGCCTGGGGATTAGGGACCCTTGCTCTACACCATTCAAAGGAGGACAATTAGAAATACATTTGAAATTTTAAGACTGTACTACTGGAGGAGAATATTTGTGGCTCGGGGTTTAACTGTGGAGTCCTTGGTGCTCTCTGAGCTCAGTTGTTTCCTTACAGACGTTTCATAACCTAATTAGGTAACATCATCAGCGCTAGAAGAGAGTGGGCTTTGCTCTCTGTTTAGATACTAGTGGCAGCGTTGGTGGGAGTGTTTTTCTCTTCTCTCAGTAGACCCTGAGGGCTAAAAGATGCGACGGGGGCATCTTTACTTATTTGCCAGACAGCCAATATTTTCCCATCGGGGCGTCCACCATGGCTGCCAATTTGTGAGAAAGCCCATAACCTGTTTTTTAAAGGTCCAAATTAACCTCAAAAGGTTGGGGAACCCTTAACTCGGGGTGGGGGGTGGGGGTGTCTCCAACCTTGGCAACTTTAAGACTTGTGGACGTCAACTCCCAGAATTTTAAATGTTATCTAATTCTGGGTTTTATTTAATTGACCAAACTAAGTAATAATTTTAATTAGCAATTTTATGATGTTTGTGTGTCTATATTTTTCTTGACTGTACACCGCCTTGAGTCCTACGGGAGAAAGGCAGTATAGAAATATAATAAATAATAATAATAATAATAACTCCCAGAATTCCTCAGCCAGCCACGCGGCCTCTCCATTGGACTCCTCTCCTTCCCTGTTTCCAGGTGGCAGCAGTTCCAGTCCTTGGCGAGCCAAAAGAAGGAGGCCCTGACCTCGGCCCTCAGCATCCAGAACTACTTCTTGGAGTGCAACGAAACCAAGGCTTGGATGCGGGAGAAAACCAAGGTGATCGAATCCACCCAAGGTCTGGGCAACGACCTGGCAGGGGTGATGGCACTGCAGCGCAAGTTGGCTGGCATGGAACGGGATCTGGAAGCCATCCAGGGCAAAGTCAGGGACTTGCACGAAGAAGCAGACCGGTTGTCGGCCCAGCATCCGGAACAAGCTTCTGCCATCTCCAGCCGGCTCGCCGAAATCGACGGGACTTGGGACGAGCTGCGGGGAACCATGCGGCGTCGCGAGGAGTCCCTGGGAGAAGCCAGCAAGCTTCAGGGCTTCCTGCGCGACCTGGATGACTTCCAGGCGTGGCTCTTGCGCACCCAGACCGCCATCGCCTCCGAGGACGTCCCGGCTACCCTGCCAGAGGCAGAGCAGCTGCTGAGCCAACACGAGACCATCCGAAACGAGGTGGAGCATTACAAGGGCGACTACCAGCGGTTGCGGACCATGGGGGAAGAGGTGACGCAAGGCCACACCGACGCCCAGCACATGTTCCTTCAGCAGCGCCTTCAGGCCCTCGACACGGGATGGAACGAACTCGGGCAGATGTGGGAGAACCGGCACCAGCTGCTTTCGCGGGCTTACAGCTTCCAGATCTTCCTGAGGGACACCAAGCAAGTGGAAGGAGTGCTCAGCAACCAGGTAAAGCAGGGGAGAGGCTTGGGAAGGAAGTTGGGGGGTGGGCTTGCAGACAGAGGCTGAACTTTTGTTTAGCTATTTCACAGGATCTATTGTTTGCTTGTGTTGTGATCTTTTTTGTGTGTGTGACCTTCCTCTTTCTCTCTTTCCCTTCTTTCCTTCGATCCTTCTTTTTTGTCCCCCTTCTTTTTCCTTTCCTATCCTTTCTCTCTTTTCCACCCTTTTATTTCTCTTTGCCTCCCTCCTTCCCTTTCTCCCTTCTTCTTTCCTTCCTTCCCTCTCTCCTTTTTTTCCTTCCTTCCTTCCCTCCCTCTTTTTCCCTTCTTTCCCTCCCTCTTTTTCCCTTCTTTCTTTCTTTCTTTCTTTCTTTCTTTCCCTCCCTACTATTTCTCTCTTTGTCTTCCTTCTTTCCTCTTTCCCTTCTTTTTTCTTTTCTCCCTCCCCCTTCCTTCCCTCCCTCCCTCTTTCTCTTTTTCTTTCTTCCTTCCTTCCTTCATACCTCCCTCTGTCTCTTTTCTGTCCTTCTATTTCTCTTTGCCTCCCTCCCTCCCTTTCTTTCTTTTTTCCTTCCTTCTTTCCTTCCCTCCCTTTCTCTCTTTCCCATCTTTCTATTTCTCTGTTTGCCTTCCTCCCTCCCTTCCCTTCCCTTCTTACCTCCCTCCCTCCTAGGAATATGTGTTGACTCACACCAGCATGCCCAGCTCTCTCCAGGCTGCAGAGGCTGCCATTAAGAAACACGAAGATTTCATGACCACCATGGAAGCCAATGGAGAGAAAATCAAAGGCCTGGTGGACTCTGGGCGGAAACTCATTCTGGAAGACAGCCTGCATTCTGACAAGATCCAGGAGAAGGTCAACTCTATTGACAGCCGGTGAGCAAGGAAGACTCTTGGTGAAAATTGTAATTCCAGGCCAGGGAACATCAGTGTGAGAAGGAGGCTGTTTTTTCCCTCCACAGGTTCTCTTGCCAGGGAATTTCCTATCCTAGAGTAACTCAAAAAGGGAAGGAGCCTGGTGGCTCAGCAGACTGATAGCACTGTGATTAACACCAGCTGTCTGCAATTACTGTAAGTTCGAATCTCACCAGGCTCAAGGTTGACTCAGCCTTACATCCTTTCTAAGGTAGGTAAATTGAGGACCCAGTTTGTGGGGGCAATAAGCTGACTTTGTATAAATATACAAAAGGATGAAGGCTATTGCTTAACACATTGTAAGCCACCCTGAGTCTCTGGAGAAGTGTGGCATATAAATCAAATTTAATAAAAAAAAAACACGTGGTTTCCTAGTACTATAAAAAGAAAGCACAAGAAGCTACAGTCAAATCTCCACTCGGCTGTGAATGGTGAGCCAGTTATTCAGGCTAATCTACCTTGTAGGATAATTGTCAGGATAAAAGTTTGAAGGAGAACCACCCACATTGCCCTAAGCTGCTCAGAGGAAGCGGAGGATAAAAATGTGATCGGCCGACAGGAACGGTTTAAAACATACTAAAATCCTTGGATATTGGTTTTCCTATTTTACATGGCAGGAGATTTCTTTTGCTTAGGGTTAAGAGCTGATTGTTTTAAAGGTCAGATCCAAGCACTCATAAATTGAGGTGTGGAGTGGGGTTCTGAAATGTTGGAGCGCAAGACATTAGGGAAGAAAAGCCCACATACAGGTACTCCTCAATTTCCAACCATTCGTTTACTGTGTTTCCCCGAAAATAAGACCCTGTCTTATATTTTTTTGAACCCTGAAATAAGCGCTTGGCCTTATTGCCATGCGCTCAAAAGCCCGATTGGGCTTATTATCAGGGGGTGTCTTATTTTGGGGGAAACAGGGTAGTGACCATTCAAATGTCAATGGTAGTGACAAGCAATGTCAAGGGGGAAACTGGATTTACTTAACAACTGTGTAAATAATTTAAGAACTGCAGTGATTCACTTATCAAAGGGGGTGAGAAAAGTCGTAAAATGGGGCAAAGCTCACTTAACAAATTTCTCACTTAGCAACATAAATTTTGGGCTCAATTGGACCGCACTTTGAGGACTATCTGCGTTCTGACCTAGGCTTCCCCAGCAGCACAAAGCCGAATCCTCGTCCCGATAAATCCCTTTTATTTAATTTACAGTGAATTCCTCTCCAACAAAGTCTTTCCTCTCCCAGAGTCTTTCAAGATAGTTCACAATTACCGATCTTTATCAGGCTTGGAGAGTGGTCAGGCTGATATCTTTCAGACACCGCAATATTTTGCAAGAATGCAGGAATGAACTAATTGTCTCCTGCAAACTCCACTCCCCTTTTGCTCCTCTTTTATTCTTTATGGGAGGGGCCATTCATCGTCCACCTGTGGCTTTACTCCTGAGTCGACCCTTGTTCCTTAGCTGTTCCCTTCCCCTGGCAGCTCTGCACATGCGCACACTGGTAACAGGATCCAGCTGTTCTTCTGCCTCACTGATGTCTGACTTCGAAGGCAGCTGACAACTATCAGACGGCCCTGGCCCTATCTCTGCCTCTGACACAGAGCCCTCCCCAGGCTCCAGGACTGGCCCATGTTCCTCCCCAACCTCCTCACTGTCCGAATCTGCTGCCAGATCCGCTGGCGGGCCACAACAACCTGTAATAATTATATATGCGGGCCTGAGTTCTCACCGCCACAGCCCATTGCAGCTAATTGCATTAGGGCCCAACGAGGGTCTAGTCACAGACACTCTGCTCCTGTTGCTTGGTAGTTTAAAGCGTGGCAGGCTGGGGAATTCTGGGAGTTGAAATCCACATACCTTAAAGTGGCTGAGGTTGAAGAACCTTGCTGTAAAGCATGAACGCTGCCTTCCCAAAGGCGGCATTCCGAGATGCATTAGGACTGCAAGCCCCAGAATTCCCAGACAGCAAGGCTCAGGGTGTAAGTGCCTGGAATCAATCTCTTCAAATATTAATGAGGCGTTCTCCATTCTCTTGCAAGCGATGCTCCTCTGGGGAACAGTATATGAGTAACTCACGCCCGTGTCTTCCTTTCTGCTTCTCCTCCTTCCTCCTAATTGCTTTCAGTCACAGAAAAAATCAGGAAGCAGCTCAAGATCTCCTGGCCCGGCTCCGGGACAATCGAGTCCTTCAACATTTCCTCCAAGATTGTCAAGAGGTAAGGTTGAGTCAGTCTCCTGGTGGAGGGTTCAAGGCTGGGGAAGTAACTGGGAGGCCATTTATTAGTCGATGTGGAATCTGGGACTTGTGCTGCTAGGTAGAATGTGGCCCGC
The DNA here is from genome assembly GCF_059756535.1 of Pantherophis guttatus. NCBI lineage: Eukaryota > Metazoa > Chordata > Lepidosauria > Squamata > Colubridae > Pantherophis > Pantherophis guttatus. The sequence goes on from NC_142080.1 coordinate 8,084,547, forward strand.
GAGGAAAATGGAAACTCTAATCCAGCTTCGGCATTGAGGTAGCCCTCAATTTGCAGCCATTCATTTAGTGACCATTTGAAGCCACAATGGCACCAACAAAAGTGACTTACAAATGATCCTCGCAGTTGCAACCATTACAGCATCTCTACAGTCATGGGATCATAATTTGGGTCCTTGGCAACCAGCACGTATCAATGACCATTGCGGCGTCCTGGGGTCAGGTGATCCCAATTTACGGCCTTCCCAGCTGACTTTCCCCCATTGCTTAGTGCATTGTAAGCCGCCCTGAGTCTCTGGAGAAGGGCGGCATATAAATCAAATTAAAAAAAAAAAAAGAAGTCAGCCGGGGGAAGTCCGTATTCTTTTAACAATCGCACAATTTATTTAACAGCTGCAGTGGTTCGCTTAATGACCGTGACAAAAGAAAGGCCGTTAAAAATGGGCGCGGCTCATATAATAAGAGAACACTGCCCAGAGTCGCTTTGGATAAGGGAGATGGGTGGTCCATGGATTTAATAAATAAAGTAGCTGCCTTGCTGAGCAACATAAATTCTGGTCCCGAGTGTTGTTGTAAGTCGAGGACTACTTGTACGCCTATCCTTAGGCAGGAGAAAAACACAAGTAGTGGCAGGCAATTCCCATAGAAACGTATGAAGCTTAATCAGAATTCATCTTAGTTCCTTTATGTCCGTTTTAAGATTGTTTGGGTTCCTGTATCCCCTAACTGCCCCCACAGTTAGGATATGCACAGAAGGAAGATTAGGGGTCCTTTGTATTCTCTGAGCTTGGTTGTTTTCTTGCAGACATTTTATTAACCTGTTACCTTTATTTATTTATTTATTTTATTTAATCTAATTTTTATACCGCCCTTCTCCCGAAGGACTCAGGGCGGTCCACAGCCAAAGATAAAACAAACACATATATAAAATTTAAAAGCAATTTTAAAACATATTAAATAATGTGGCCCCACCATCATTAAAAAACCTACTTTGAGTAACGAAAGGTCTGCAAGAAAACAACCAAGCTCAGAGAGCTTCACGAAACATTCATTTCATCCCTGAGCTACAAATATTCTCCTTTAAGGGGGAAGATTCTCCAGTCCTCAATTTTGAAACCTGGCTTTCCCAGGGTAAGTTCATGCTTGAAGCCATTGTTTCGTCTCTCCTCCAGCTCACTCTGTGGATCAACGAAAAGATGCTCTCGGCTCAGGACATGTCCTACGACGAAGCCCGAAACCTCCACACCAAGTGGCAGAAGCACCAGGCCTTCATGGCGGAGTTGGCCTCCAACAAGGGCTGGCTTGAGAAGATCCAAAAGGTGGGCTTTAAACATGGACGACGCCTGTTGCTCTTGGCTTGGCTTGCCTTTCTTTCTTCTTTATCTCGTCCTTCTTCATCCTTGGAAGACATTTCTGAAACCTTCTCTCCTCCTGTCTTTCCCTTTTGGCAGGACGGGGAGCAGCTGGTGTCAGAGAAGCCCGAACTGGAGCCCGTGGTGAGAGCCAAGCTGGATGAACTTCAGAAACTCTGGCAAGAATTGGAATCCAGCACCCAGAGCAAGGCTCGTTGTCTCTTCGATGCTAACCGGGCCGAGCTCTTCACCCAGAGCTGCTCGGCCTTGGAGGCTTGGCTTAGCGGCCTGCAGGCTCAGCTACTCTCCGATGACTATGGCAAGGACCTGACCAGCGTCAACATTTTGCTCAAGAAACAGCAGGTAAATGAGTGATATTTTGCATCACGGTGTGCGCATGTGCAGAGCTGCCAGGAGAAAGGAACAAGGGTCAGCTCAGGAGTAAAGACACAGGTGGACGGTGAATGGCCCCTCCCAGAGGGAATAAAGAGGAGCGGAGGGGAGGGGAATTTGCAGGAAACAATTAGTTCATTTGGATGAAGATCTGTTCCTGCATTCTTGCCAAGTATTGTCGGTTACGGTGTGGAGTCTGAAAGATATTGGTCTGGCCACTCTCCAAGCCTGATAAAGGTCGGTAATTAAAAACCTGTGGGAGGGGAAAGACTTTGCTGGAGAGGAATGCACTGTAAATTAAATAAAAGGGGTTTATCGGGACCAGGACTGGTTTCGTGCTGCTGGGGAAGCCTAGGTCAGAACAGAAATTTCCAGATCTTCATCAAGGGTAGCACCATGTGGAATTAGTGCTATTGTAAGAAAAAGAGGCGCTTTTTTTTTAAAAAAAAGTGCGTGTTTGTGGGTGAGTGTGTGAGTTTGTAGATGTGTTTGAGAGAGCTCCGTGACCGTTTACTTTCCTTCTCGCCTCCAGTTGCTGGAGAACCAGATGGATGTGCGGGAGAAAGAGGTGGAAGGGCTGAAGTCTCAGGCGTTGGCCCTCAGCCAGGAGGATTCCAACACGGTGGAAGTGGATGGGAAATTGCGGTCAGTGGAGGGCAAATTTACCGAACTGAGAGCGCCGCTGCGGGAACGTTGTGAGAAGCTGCTGGCCTCCAAAGAGGAGCACCAGTTCAACCGTGACTTGGAGGATGAAATTGTGAGTTTGACCTGGAAGAGGAAGTGGGAAGGAGACCGATTCCCATAGATTTTACGAAAAGGATGCATGTTTCTAATCAAATAACTTTCTGGCAGTCATTCACCAGCAGGAAAAAAAAAAAGGGAAAAGAAAATAGTTTTCAAATATCCAGAGCATCCAAAAACAAATGAGGAGCGATGCAGAGAAAAATATGCTCAAAAGCTTCATTCTTATTGGCTAAATCTAACCTAAAATCCAGAATTATGGGGACAAATTTGAGGAAGGTAGCTGACATAAAAAAAAAAAAAAAAGACCAGTGGGAACAAAGCCAGTCCCTACTCAAAGAAGTTCCATTGCTCTTGATTATTCTTTGTCTCATTTTGTACGCCACCAGATAGAACCCTGCAATCCTATATGTTATTTCAGGATTAAGTAAGAATTGTTTGTACTGCGGGTCTGTTTTACTAGCCAGAAGTGGGGCAATTAGAGTATTTCGAGATGCTGTGTAAAACTGACAGTAAAAAAGAATGTGTTCACGTTTTTTTTAAAAAAGAAAAATAGGCTGGGGTTATATAACCTTGCAAGATTAGTAAGATTGCCTCACAGAAGGGAGCAGTCAAAAGTGGGATTTGTCCTACAGAATTACTTGGACCTTTCTCAGTTTTTATCTCTGTTCCTGTCCTGCAGTTATGGGTGAAGGAAAGGATGCCCATGGCCGTTTCCACGGATCATGGCAAAGACCTGCCCACCGTCCAGCTGTTGATTAAGAAGAACCAGGTGAGGACAATTCTATCTATCTATCTATCTATCTATCTATCTATCTATCTATCTATCTATCTATCTATCTATCTATCTATCTATCTGCGTTCCAGAAAACCCCCCAACTCCAAATAAAAACTCTGAAGCAAGCATTTTCCAAAGTTCTATTTACTAGGAAATCAAAACCTCCAAAACCATCCCCTCACTCCTCAGTCAATCACCATCCATCCCATCTCGAGACATCACTCCGACCACTCCTTCTCAAGATGCAGGATCGGCCTGACCTTGACTGACAGGAAGAATGCTATTATGTCTAAAGACAATCCCTTTACTAACCCCCCCCTCCTACTTTCCCATGTGAAGGTGGCATCATGGAAGCTTCCAGCCTAATATATCTCTATCTCTATCTCTATCTCTATCTCTATCTCTATCTCTATCTCTATCTCTATCTATCTATCTATCTATCTAATCTATATCTATATCTATATCTATATCTATCTATCTATCTATCTATCTATCTATCTATCTATCTATCTATCTATCTATCAATACATGAACAGGTGAGCATCTGGGTATCATTCATTCACATACAAGTAGTAATGGTAGTATTAATATGATTTGTTGTTTAAATCATACTTATGTAATTATAATAATATTCTTACATATTTGTATTAAAATACAAGCCTTCGTTATTTAATTGTTCAACATTTTAGTCCCCCATTCTAATAACAATACCAGTATCATTAGAACGTACATAGTATCACCATCTTTCAACCTCTAATCTTTATATCTAGCTACTACTTTTAATATATAAAAATACGCATAATAATATTCCCCTTATTTCTTGTGTCTGCCTCTATTCTAGCTCCTAGTAAAGCCAATCTTGTGTTACACAACATTTCCTCTCTCCGTCATCTCGTGCCCGTTTTGATATTTCAATTCTTATTTGTCTTTGACTTGCCTCCCAAATTCCTCCCTTGGGTCTTCTTCTCTATCTACATCTTTCCTGTTTAATTTAAGTATTTCTTCCATCTCTACTATCCGTTGTTGCCAAACCTCCAGAGGATCTGGCCAACTCTCCATTTTCTTTTCAAAGATACAGTATCTTTCTGTTTATCTAGTATCATTGTTTTGGTCTTTTAACATGTATTTTCCCTGAATTGCTTCATAGGTTTTTATTACCTTCTCCCTCTTATCTTCTTGTTTTGTTTGTTTATTTAGTTCTGTCTTTTCCCCTGGTCTCTTTGAAAGGGAGTGAAGATTATTACGATTCATTAGGTAGCAATATGTTAACGTTCCGACTGACGAATCCAACCAAAGCAAGCACAGTCGAGAGGTTCCAATCCCCCAATGCAAGACTTTATTGAGTACATCATTTTGGCATTGATGAGGGCGAAACCAGGTCTAGCTAATTCCCACGCAAACCCACATAATTAAAACATAGAATTCTCCATCCCTCTATTAGAGCTGGTCACATGGTCCAGTTGAGTCTCTGTATTGTTAGGAAGAAAAAGTCTTTGGTGCCAAAACAAACTTGTTTGGATTTTTCTTTTTTTTCTTCTTTCAATTCTTCCACCTTTCCTTCCCTTTCACCTTTGGGGTGAAGGGAAAAAAAGGCTTGAACTTAATGCTTGCAGAGAGCTTTTGAAAGTGACAGCAATTTGAAAGTAGGGATAGACTACAAGTTGCTCATCTCTGCATCAAACAACAATGACTGATCAGTCTTTCTGGTAAGCTTGCAAAAGAGTCCAAGAAACCCCGGTATATTTTTTCCAAGTAAGATTTTCCGTGAGTTTCAGTGCATAATAGAAAAAGATGGGTGTACTTTAAAAAAAAAATATTGTATTTCAAAAAAGATATAAAAAGCAAAGGAAATATTTAAAAAGAAGCTAGGGGGAAGAGGAAGAAAAGAGAAAAACAAAATTGGGGTACAGTCAACAAAGGAAAAAGCTGCGAAGGGAATTAACTTCCGACTTTGTTCGGATATAGATACAAATATAAAATGCAGTAACTTTTGAACTAAGTTAAATCATCAGACGAGTGTACCAGAGATGGGTTTCAGCAGGTTCTGACCAGTTCTGGAGAACCGGTAGCGGAAATTTTGAGTAGTTCGGAGAACCGGCAGTAAAAATTCTGACTGGCCCCGCCCCCATCTATTCTCTGCCTCCCAAGTCCCAGCTGATCAGGAGGAAATGGGGATTTTACAGTATCCTTCCCCCGGAGTGCGGTGGGAATGGAGATTTTACAGTATCCTTCCCCTGCCTTGCTCACCAAGCCACACCCACAGAACCGGTAGTAAAAAATTTTGAAACTCACCACTGGAGTGTACCATGGTACCTTGGTACTCAATAGAATAGAATAGAATAGAATTCTTTATTGGCCAAGTGTGATTGGACACACAAGGAATTTGTCTTTGGTGCATACGCTCTCGGAGTAAATAAAAGAAAAGATACATTCGTCAAGAATCATAAGGTACAACACTTAATGATGGTCATAGGGAAACAGTCAATATAAATCGTAAGGATACCAGCAACAAGGTTACAGTCATACAGTCATAAGTGGGAGGAGATGGGTGATAGGAACGATGAGAAGATTAACAGTAATGCAGTCTTAGTAACCAGTTTAATTTAGCAACTGCTTTGAAACTCATCCAATTTGGTACTCAACACATTTTGACGTCAACATTTTGCGTCGACATTCATTGTTTGTTTGGTACTCAACGCACAAGCTAGAATTCATTGATGTCGGTTTCCTTATGACTCACTATATTATTCCTTATGGGGAAAAATTTGTTTGGTACCCATCATTTCTGGTACTCATCGCGCCCTCCGGAACCAATTAACGATGAGTACCACTGTACGTTGTTGTTTTTTTTGAAGACTGCTCTTCGGGCTAATTCTTTCCTCTGGACCCTCTCTTAGACTCTGCAGAAGGAGATCCAAGGTCACCAGCCGCGGATCAACGACATCCTGGGGAGGTGGCAGGGGCTGGCATGCAGCGGCCTGGAGGCAGAGCTTCAGGGCCGAGTCGAGACGCTAGAGGAGATATGGCGGGAGCTGCAAGACCAGGTGGACAAGCGGCGCGGACGGCTGGAGAAAGCTCAAATGGCCCAGCAGTTTTACTTCGATGCTGCTGAAGCCGAGGCCTGGATGGGTGAACAGGAGTTGCACATGATGTCAGAGGAGAAGGCAAAAGTAGGTCTGCCAACTTAAAATGAGGATTGGGCTTGGTTCAATGAAAAGTTTATAGTTTATACTTTAAAGTTTGGCTTTAATTTATTTGTGTTTTAATGTATATGTATCGATATATTTTGTCTGACTAAGCCGCAGAGTTACCCTGTGGTAAGATGGAAGGCCAATAAATGTTACAAATAAATAAATAAAAATAAATAGGTAGTCCTCAGCTTATGACCACTCAGTTAGTGACCGAAGTCCCAACAAATCCCCTAAAGCAGTGATGGCTAACCTTTTCGGTGCTGAGTGCCCAAAGAGCACATGCAACCCCCAAATGCAATGCAAGCACACACACACGCCCATGCCCCCCTCGCATGCACCCCACCCCCTCGCGCATGCCCCTGTGCATGCATCCCGCCCCCCCTCGCCCATTTTTGGCTTCCAGGTTGGTACAGGAGCCTTTCCAAACCAAAACGGGGGGCGCGGGGGGGTGGCCCTCGTGCAGTGTCCCCGTGCCCTGTTTTTGCTTCCAGGTTGTTGCAGCAGGCCCAAAACGAGGCATGAGGGGCATGCACAGCCCCCCCCATTCCATTTTGGCTTCCTGGTTGGTGCAGGAGGCTTTCCAGGCCCCAAAAAAGGCGCATTGCATTTTGGGAGTTCGTGTACGCATCCCCCACACGCGCCACGCCTCCCGTGCATGTGCGGCAGAGACGCAAAAACCAGTTAGCTGGCAGGAGGCACGCATGCATGCATGGTAGAGCTGGGCTGGGGCGACAGCTGGCATGCCCATAGAGAGGGCTCTGTGTGCCACCTGTGGCACGCGTGCCGTAGGTTCGCCATCACGGCCCTAAAGGTTACTTAGGTCCCGGGTTCAAAGTTCTGACAGCTACCCCGCCCCCATGGTCACATGACCACTTTTGATGCTCTCGGCAACCAATATGCATTTTACAACCCTTTACAGTATCTTGCAGTCATGTAACTCTGATTTATCCCATTTTTGCCAAAAACTGGCATTTACTGCCGACTTTGGGCAAAATTGCCCTATATTAAACAACGGGTTTGCTTAACCAACCATTGCAAAAATATATATATATATATTGTAAAAGCAGACATGATAATCTGCTTTATGACTATCTCAACTTAGGACATAATAAGCATGTCACTGCGTTATGTATTTGCCAGCCGAGCTTCCATCCTAAGACTTACGGTAGTCTGCCAGAGAACTTTATCATGTCTCTGTAGCAACAGAGATAAGACTGTCTTGTGATTTCTGATCTACTGCGCATGTCAAAACTTAAGGAAGAAACTTCCTGACTTACTTTTTCCTTTGTCCGTCTGTGTGATAAAACTGCCGGTACAATGTAGTTAGTAAGTTTGTTTTATTTCTTTATAATAAAATGTTTCTTAGAATATATTTCGGGTTTTCTTTCTTTAAAGTATACAGCATGGAAAAACAAGATCCATCCGTCACTAATCAAGTGCAATTACCCCAGGGGGGAGTATCGAAGCTGATTTACGCTTTGACAGAGCAGGACTTTTTACGGTCATAAGTAGAGGATTACCTATAACTCTTTTTTCAAAAAACACATTTGAAGAGGTAGACAAGTTACCACAATTAATTGTATAGCACTTGTAAAAGAGAAAAATCTCTTGCAGGAGAAGAAATAACAGGTCGAAGCTTATCAGAGACCCAAACCTAGAATTATAACCAGTGGGATGACCTTCCTTCAGAATCTGTGGGTGCTCCCTCACTGGAGATTTTCAAGAAGAAACTGGACATCCATTTCCATTCCACTGTTTCTTTTTCTGCCCAAGCTTGTACTTACGTCCCTCCTGTCTTCCAGGAATTAAAAAAAACAGAACATTGTGGTTTTCTTTTCCTCAGGATGAGCTGATTGCTCAGGCCATGGTCAAGAAACACTTGGGGATGGAGCAGGCTCTGGAAGATTATGCCCAGACAGTCCATCAACTCTCCGTGCAGAGCCGGGACATGGTGAATAATGGCCACCCTGAAAGGTAACAGGTTCCTTGCCTTTAGTTTTTACGTGCGGTTCGATGAAGCTCCTTTCTTCGCCTAACTTACGAAACTAAAATCTTATAAAACTTGTTCGTTGGGATTGAAGGAAAGCTACTTATGTTCAGGTAGTCCTCAAATTACGACCGCAATTGAGCCCAACATTTAGGTTGCTGAGTGGGAAATTTGTTAAATGACTTTTGCCCCATTTTACAACTTTTCTTGCCATAATTGTTAAAGTGAATCACTGCGGTTGTTAAATTAGTAACACGGTTGTTAAGTGAATCTGGCTTCCCCGTTGATCCTGCTCGTCAGAAGGTCGCAAAAGGGGACCATGTGACCCACCCCCTTCCCCCCGGATATTGCAACCGTCATAATTGTGAGTCAGTTGTCCAGCATCCAAATGTAAATCACGTGACCATGAGGATGCTGCAATGGTCATCAGTGTGAAAAATGGTCATAAATCCCCTTTTTCAGTACCGCTGTAACTTTGAACGGTCACTAAATGAGCGGTTGTAAATTGAAGACTTCCTGTATTCATTTCATTCATTAATAGTGCCTTCTTCGATTGGTTCAGTGGCCTAGAGGTGGAGCTCTCATCTCACAATCAGGAGGCTGTGAGTTCGATCCTAGGTAGAGGCAGATGTTTCTCTCTCTGGACACACTGAGAATATTATCTGCTGAACAAAACTCAGCATTGGCAACAGGAAGAGCATCCGGCCAGTAAACACTCAGCTCCATTCAGTTGCCCAGGCTCCACCCCGCAAGGGAACATAGGGTCGTTAAAAGATGATGATGATGATTAATAGCGCCTCCTTCTCTTTTCCTTGACTTTCAGTGAGCGGATCAATCTTCGGCAAGGCCAGGTGGACAAGCTCTATGCCAGCCTGAAGGACCTGGCTGAGGAGCGTCGGGCCAAACTACAAGAGCATCTTCGTCTCTGCCAGCTGAAGCGGGAAGTGGATGACTTGGAGCAGTGGATCTCGGAACGGGAAGTGGTGGCGGCCTCCCACGAACTTGGCCAGGATTACGAACACGTTACGGTGAGTCTCACCTTCAGACCTGTGACATCTGGAGTGGCAGGAAGAGACCCTTCAAATCTCATTCTGATGATTTAAAAAAAAAAGTAAAGGTATGCCCCCAAACATCCTTTTCATCTGCAAATTAGGAGCTTACCCCTACCTTAGGCTATAGGATGATCTACCGGCCTCGTATTGTCAGTTCCAAGTTTGGCATACTCTGGATCAGTGTTTCTCAACCTTGGTAACTTGGGTGGACTAGAAGTCCCAGAATTCTCCAGCCAGCATATTGTAAGATGGGTGGACTTCCACTCCCAGAATTCCCTAACCAGCATGCTTTAAGATGGGTGGACTTTGACTCCCAGAATTCCCCAGCCAGCATGTTTTAAGATGGGTGGACTTCAACTCCCAGAATTCCCTAACCAGCATGTTTTAAGATGGATGGACTTCAACTCCCAGAATTCCCCAGCCAGCATATTTTAAGATGGATGGACTTCAACTCCCAGAATTTCCCAGCCAAGATGTTGAAGTCAGGGGTGAAATCCAGCAGATTCTGACAGGTTCTGGAGAACCGGTAGCAGAAATTTTGAGTAGTTTGGAGAACCTGCAAATACCATTTCTGGCTGGCCCCAGAGTGGGGTGGGCATGGAGATTTTGTAATATCCTTCCCCTGCCACACCCACCAAGCCACACCACACCCACTGAACCACGCCCACAGAACCGGTAGTAAAAAAAAAATTGAATTCCACCACTGGTTGAAGTCCACCCATCTTGAAATTGGCCAGGTTGAGAAACACTGCTCTAGGTGGGATAGGCTTCAACTCCTCAATTTGTTTTCAGTGGTCAGGCTTGTTATGGATTCTGGGAGATGAAGTCCTTACAATTGGTGGGCACTATATTTCCCTTCATCATCTGCTTCTTTGTTCTTTAAATACAAGTGGTCCCACTGCCATTCCTTCCCCTCTCTTTTCAGCTGTTTCTCCTCTGGGTGGCTTTAACCACAGTGTCCGTTTTATTATGCTCCATCCTTTTCTGCAGATGTTGCGCGACAAGTTCCGGGAATTCTCACGCGACACCAGCACCATTGGTCAGGAGAGAGTGGACGGTGTCAACCGGCTGGCGGACGAGATGATCTCCACTGGCCATTCCGAGAACGCCACCATTGCGGAGTGGAAGGACAGCTTGAACGAGGCCTGGGCAGATCTCCTGGAACTCATTGACACTAGAAGCCAGATGTTGGCAGCTTCCTATGAGTTACACCGCTTCTACCATGATGCCCGGGAGACTCTCAGCCAAGTGCAGAACAAACAGAAGCAGCTGCCGGACGAAGCAGGGAGGGACCTCAACACAGCTGAAGCCCTGCAGCGGATGCACACAGCCTACGAACATGACATTCAGGCCTTGAGTGCACAGGTTTGTGTGGCAGGGATGAATAAGATTCAGAAATGGTCCAACATTGTACAGGTAGTCCTCGACCTATGACCGGTCACTTAAGGACTGTCAGAGTGTTTACAGCATGACTACTATTTTGAGACAACCCAGGAGCAAAATACAGGACATAGAGGTTTGTCGTACAAACAGTGGTTAATATACGAGACTTCTGTATACATAACATGTGGTAGGCACATACCAGGCGAGCAATCAATCTTCAACTCTACACGGAGAACTACAATGCAGATAGAACACAATGAAGAGAGTAATACACGAAGGAAGAGAGAGATGCCCTCTAATGGCCTCCCTTATATAGACAGCTTCTTAAAGCGGCAATAACCCTGCTGACTCATCCTCAGTTCATCATCCTGGTCCACAGCCTTACAACGGCTGGTCAGCTTTAAATCTGCATTATACTGATAGGGACTGTTCAGAGTTCCAACAGACCTACTTGAGGGGGAGAGTACTTGTGACCTGGTTTTCAAAGTTCTGACAGTAACCCCCAGCCCAATCACCCGACTGTAGCAGGCACAACGAAACCAGGCTCAAAATGAAACCAAATTAAAAATCGGGAGAGCCCAGATTATAGGTAGTCCTCGATTTACAACAGTTCGTTTAGTGTCCGTTCGAAGTTATAACGGACACTGAAAAAAGCGACGTGTGACCATTTTTTCACATGACCGTTGCAGCATCCCCATGGTCATGTGATCCAAATTCAGATGCTTGGCAACTCATATTTATGACGGTCACAGTGTCCCTGGATCACGTGATCCCCTTTTGCGACCTTCTAACAAGCTAAGTCAATGGGGAAGCCCGATTCACTTAACAACCATGTGACTAACTTAACAACGGCAGAGATTTACTGAACAACCGTGGCCAAAAAGGTTGTGAAACGGGGCAAAACTCACTTAACAACCGCTTCAGCAACCGAAATTTGGGACTCAATTGTGATTGTAAATTGAGGACTACCTACACAAGGTCCAAACATTTTTCAATCTATATATAGAAAAGCAAAAACCACTCAGGCATTAATCACGAAATCTCCAGAACCGTAAAGCCTACAAACTTGAAATTTGTATGTTCCTCTTGGCTTCTAGATGCTCGCTAAGAAAGGATTTTTCAAAATGACCATCAGAGCATTAGTATTTCCTATATTATTATTAACACGCTCTGATGCTAAGGAGTTCTACTCCCCCTCCCCACTTGAAAAGAAATCTGTTCCAAATGCAAAACTCAAGCAGAGGAGAGGTGTTTCAGTTTCAGTTTTACTTTCACAGCACGAAGCAGCTTTAATACAAAACACTTGAGCTAAGCTACGCCCAGCCTCCTTCCTCTCTCCTTCTTGCTCACATAGCAAATACTGTTTGAGTTTCCAAACACCCCTCAACTCTCTCAAACACTGACAGGATGCTAGTTTGTAATATTTTTAGGAGCCGCCCATCCACATTTGGGAGGAAGATAGTACATGCAAAGTTGTGGATGGGAACTGAGCCTTCCCCACCCCCACCCCCACCCCCTCTTTGGTTGTTAACAGGTAAAACAGGTGCAGGACGACGCAGCACGGCTGCAGAAGGCATATGCCGGGGAAAAGGCTGATGACATCCGGAAGCATGAGCAGTCGGTGAGTGAGGCCTGGTCTGACCTACTTGGCTGCAGCAGCGACCGTCGCCAACTCCTTGTGGACACCGTGGACAAATTTCGCTTTTTCGGCATGGTGCGGGACCTACTGCTATGGATGGATGATATCAACCTTCAGATAGATGCCCAGGAGAAGCCCAGGTAGCATATTATCAGAAAAATGTTGGATTCCTCTACAGGCAGTCCTCGGCTTAACGATCAAAATTGGGACTAGAAATTTCACCAGTTCTTAAGTGAGCCCACCCAGTCTTTAAGCAAATCTGGCTTTACGATTGACTTTCCTTGTCGTAAGCCAGCCGGGAACATTGCAAATGGCAGTCACGTTAACCCTGGGAGGCACTACAACTGCCATAAATCCATGCTGAGTTGCCAAGCACCCAAATTCTGATCATGTGGCTGTAGGGATGGTGCAACAGTCATAAGTGCGAGAAATCTTCATAACTCACTTTTCGGTACTATTGCAATTTTGAACGGTATCTGAATGTAAATCAAGGACCACCTGTTAAATTTATATTTACCGACAAAGAAATAAAGAGACCAGTATAGATCTATTTCAAGCTATTTAACTCTCGTCAGCTAGCCATATCCTTCTAGGATTCAAACCCAAATTAGGTAGGTGTATTAACCTATAAGCCACATGTTCTCCTGGCTTTGTCAGCTATACCAGGGGAGAGATTACTGTATTTTTCCGAGTATAAGACACACTTCCCCCCCCCAAAAGAGGGTGAAAATTTGGGTGTGTCTTATACACCGAATGAAGCCAAAAACATGAGGCACAGAGGCAGCGATGGTCTGTGGCAATCCCTGCAGCCTGGAACAGCTGATTGGGGGTACCACCAACCATATTGGTGGTACCCCAATATGGTGCATATGCACCCAGACAAATTCCTTGTGTGTCCAATCACACTTGGCCAATAAAAAATTATATTCTATTCTAAGAGAGACCTCTTTCTCCTGGAATTTAAATTAAGCTATCATCACCTTTTGCCCTGTCTGCAACTATTGCAGGTTTCTTTAATGCCTTCAAACCACCTTCTTTGCCAGGCTCCAAATATGATATGCCCAGAAGTTGACCTCATGTCTTGGAGTCTTGCTTTTCCTGTTGTCTTCTGTCCCTTTGCCAGAGCTGAGGCGGATGACCAATTTTTTTTTTCCCCTTTTGCACTTCGATTATAGGGATGTCTCAGCTGCTGACCTGGTCATCAAGAATCACCAAGGGATCAAGGCCGAGATGGAGGCTCGGACCGACAGCTTCAACGCCTGCATAGCGATGGGGGACGACTTGCTCGCTAAGGGGCACTACGCTTCTACGAAGGTTCGTGTAGTGGCAGTGAGGAAGAACCGTGGTTATTGCGAGGAGCTAGGGACATATTTTGACTACTTCTTCCTATTAAGAAAAGTGTAGAAGCGTAGAGCTCATTCTGTCTGTTTGCTCCCACCCCTCGTATGAACAGTGTTCTTCTGTTAAATATTTGGCCAGCTAAATTCCTTCCTTTTTTTTTTTTTCTCCCTCCTACCCCACCTTTTTCATGACTCAGATTGTGGAGAAATTATCTCAGTTGCAGGAACGACGCAAGGAGATCAACGATAAATGGCGAGAGAAAATGGACTGGTTGCAAATAGGTAGGTGGGGGAGAAGGCAAAGGGGGGGTGTTGGAAGTATGGAGGGAGGCTTATGGCAGTGGGCAGTATGTCCGTGGCATAATTGAACTGACTTACACAATAGAACAGTGTTTTAAGTGACAATGGCATTAAAAAAAAGTGACTTAGGACCATTTTTCACACTTAGGACCATTTCAGTAACCCCTTGGTCACGTGACCAAAATTCAGACACTTGGCAACTGACTCATATTTATGACGGTTGCAGTGTCCCGGGGGTCATTGGATCCCCATTTGCAATAAGCAAAGTCAAGGGGTAAGCCAGATTCACTAAACAAACCATGTTATTAACTTAACAACCGCAGCGATTCATGTAACAATTGTGCCAAGAAAGGTGGTAAAATGGGGCAAAATTCACTTACGCAAACGTCTCACTGACCAACAGAAAGTTTGTGGTTCACTTGTGGTCATAAGTCGAGGACTACTTGTAGGCATGAGCAATAAATCTTCCTGACAGCAGTTTAACCTACTTTCCTGATTCTTTGCAAGTGACACTTTCTGATCTTAATGGCATTTAAAAAAGAAGCCTAATCCAACATGCTCTTCAGAAGCCAAGTAGTTAACAAAACATCTGCATTGTTAAAGATTCAGGAAAGATGGTTGGTTTGGGCACTGAAACTAGTACAGGTAGTCCTTAACTTACGACCACAATTCAGCCGAAAATTAATGTTGCCAAGTGAGACCTTTGTTAAGTGAATTTTGGCCCATTTTACGAGCTTTCTTGACACAGTTGCTAAGCGAATCACTGTAGTTATTAAATTAGTAATAGGGTTGTTAGGTGAATCTGGCTTTCCCATTGACTTTGCTGGTTGTTCTGATCTAGGCGTTCCCAAACCACGAAGCAGACTCCTTCTCCCGACAAAAACCCCTTTTTATTAAGTTCCTGGGAATTATTCTCATTCACATCCAGCAAAGTCTTTCAAGGGAGAATTTACAGTCACAGATCTTATGTGGCTTGGAGAGCTGCCAGGCCGATATCTTCAAAACTTGGCAAGGAGTCTCAGAGCGTCACGAACCAATTAGGCGAACTAATTGTCTCCTGCAAACTCCCCTTCCCTTTCGCTCCTCTTTTATTCCCTATGGGAGGGGCCATTCACCGTCCACCTGTGGCTTTACTCCTGAGTCGACCCTTGTTCTTTAGCTGTTCCCTTCGTCTGGCAACTCTGCGCATGGGCACACTGGGAACAAGGCTCCAGCTGTTTGTCTGCCTCACTGATGTCTGACTCTGAAGGCAGCTGACAACTGTCAGAGGCTCTGGCCCCCTCTCTGCCTCCGACGCAGAGCCCTCGTCAGAGCCTTCCCCAGGCTCCAGGACTGGCCCATGTCCCCAACCTCCTCATTGTCCGAATTTGCTGCCAGCTCCGCTGGTTGCTGGTGGGCCACAACACTGGTCAGAAGGTCGCAAAAGGGGTTCACATGACTTTGGGACACTGCCAAGTGCCTGAATTTTGATCTCATGGGGAAGCCACAACAGTCATGAATGAGTGTGAAAAATGGTCCCAAGTCCCTTTTTTCCAGTGCCGTTGTAACTTTGGTCACTAAATGAACTGTTGTAAATCGAGGACTACCTGTACAAGATCCAGAAAAGGGCTGAATCCTCTCTCTCTCTCTCTTTCCTCGCCCCTTGCAGTGATGGAAGTGCTGATGTTCGGGCGGGATGCCAGCATGGCGGAAGCTTGGCTTGCCAGCCAGGAGCCCATTGTGCGCTCCACTGAACTAGGTGACAACGTGGACGAAGTTGAAAACCTGATCAAGCGGCACGAGGGCTTTCAGAAATCGGTCGCCGCCTGGGAGGAACGGATCCTGTCGCTGGAGAAACTCACCACGGTTCGTAAAGAAGCAGCGCATGGCTTAGCTCATTATGTGAATCCAGCCATTGAGGTTTATAGACCTTGGTTTATAGCGGAGGTGCCAACCTTGGCATCTTTAATCCTTTTGGACTTCCAACTCCTAGAATGCTGGCTGGGGAATTCTGGGAGTTGAAGTCCATAAGTCTTAAAAGTTACCAAGGTCGGATACCCCTGGATTATAGGTAAAGGTTCCCCTCGCACATACATGCTAGTCGTTCCCGACTCTAGGGGGTGGTGCTCATCTCCGTTTCTAAGCTCTTACCTTCCCACCAAAGGTGGTCCCTATTTTTCTACTGGCATTTTTTTTTACGTGCTTTTGAACTGCTAGGTTGGCAGAAGCTGGGACAAGTAACAGGAGCTCACCCCATTATGCGGCACACTAGGGATTCGAACTGCTGAACTACCAACCTTTTGATCGACAAGCTCAGGGTCTTAGCCACTGAGCCACTGTGTCCCTGGATTATAGCTTAATACAATTGTATGGACCTGATTTATTACTGGCAGTCCTCACTTAGTGACCATTCGAAATTACCAGAGGACCCGATTTGTGGGGGCAATAAGCTGACTTTGTATAAAATATACAAAAGTATGAAGGCTATTGCTTAACGCACTGTAAGCCGCCCTGAGTCTCCGGAGAAGGGCGGCATATAAAAATAAATAAATAAATAAAAATATAGATTTCATAAATACTGTACTTTTCGGAGTATAAGACACACTTTTCTCCTCCTAAAAGAGGGTGGAAATGTTGGTCTTATACACCGAATACAGCCATTTTTTGCCTCCCGAAACCCCACCCCACATGTCCCGTTTTCGCCAAAAACAGACTGGTTTTTCGCAAAAACGGGATGCGTAGAGGGTTTGGGAGGCCTGCAGAGTGCTCCTGGGGGCCGGGGAGGGCAAAAACTTTTTTTTTCTTGTTTTACCTCTTCGAAATCTTGGTGCGTCTTATACTCCGAAAAATACCGTAAATCCTTCTGGACTTCTTTAGTGTCGTTTTATAGCACTGAATTCTGGTGGGGGGAATAATGATTTTTTTCCCCCTCCCACCAGCTGGAAGAGAATGAACATCGTGAGCGTGAGCAGGAAGAAGCGAGGAAGAGGACATCTCCGACGCCAACCCCATTGGAGCCCACTGTCATGATACCACAGACCCAGAATACAGACGGGCATCATCTACCAAGCAGCACTCAGACCAATGGGTAAGAGCTAAGTCCTGGGCCAATGTGGCAAGAAGGCGGCCGCAAGATTGGCAAGGGGACGGAGTGAAGCTGAGATGGTTGAACCTTGAGAATTATGATGACCACAATAGTTTGCTGTCCCAAGATTGTATAAGTGAGAAATAAAATTAGAATTAACAGCAGCTCTTTCCAAAATTTAAAGATAATCCTTGCTTTACAACAATTGGGAATAGAATATCCATTAGCTAACCACGTCAGTTATTAAATGAGTCGTCTTGCCTGATTTTACGATCTTTTTGGGCCATGGTTGTTAAGCAAATAGCACTTAGAGTTATATCCCACTTCACAGTGCTTTACAGCCCTCTCTAAGCAGTTTACAGAGTCAGCCTCTTGTCCCCCAACAATCTGGGTCCTCATTTTACTGACCTCGGAAGGACGGAAGGCTGAGTCAACCTTGAGCTGGTCAGGATTGAACTGCTGGCAATGGGCAGAGTAAGCCTGCAATGCTGCATTCTAATGGAAAGGAAGGAAGGAAGGAAGGAAGGAAGGAAGGAAGGAAGGAAGGAAGGAAGGAAGGAAGGAAGGAAGGAAGGAAGGACATTAGCAATAGCAATGACTTATATACCACTTCACAGTGCTTTACAGCCCTCTCTAAGCGGTTGACAGAGTCAGCCTCTTGACCCCAACAATCTGGGTCCTCATTTTACCGACCTCAGAAGGATGGAAGGCTGAGTCAACCTTGAGCTAGTAAGAATCGAACTCCTGGAGTGAGCAGTGATTTAGCCCGCAACCCTGCCTTCTAACCACTGCACCACAACTGCAGTTGTTAAGTAAATCTGGTGTCTTCTATTGACTGTTAGAAGGTCGTAAACGATGATCACATGATGCTAGGATGTTGCAACCATCATCAATACATGCCGATTACGAATTGCCCAAATTTTCACTGTTAGGCATGCTGCCACAATCATAAGTGCGAGGAGTGGTTGCAAGTCACTTTTTTTTTCCAGTGCTGTTGTAATAACTTCAAACACTAAAAAGTGAACGGTTGTAAGTCAAGGACTACCCTGCATGCAATCACTTCGCTACTTTGAAAACTTGGCACTACCTGGCACATCCTTCTCTCCCCCAGGAGCCCTGGAGAGCAAAGCTTAGCTCTGGAGTTGCCATCCCAAAATGGGCTTGACCCCGACTCTGAATCACCGCAGGTAATGGAGAGGGGAATGATCAGAAGCTTGGGTGGGAAACTGGAAAAAAGACTGATTGGCTCCCAGGACGTGAGGTGGGGTCTTGGAAACACCAGATGGCAAAATCCAGCCGAGAGAGAGAGAGAAATGGGTGGTTTGAGACAGTGGCTCCCAAACTTTTGGGGACTGGTTCCGTGGAGAGAAGTTTTTCCACGGACCACAGGCATGCTGCCTTTATACCGGGAGCCTCAAAACCTGGGTGGGTGCGGCCGACTCGACGTCAGCCAGTGGTGGGTTCAGCCAATAGGGAACCACAGCAGGGGGACGAAAGAGCCACATGCGGCTCTAGAGCCACGGGTTGCCGACATCCGCTCTAACCCAACCCCAACTGTGAACAGATTTCAGAATCATCAGCTGCAGTCAATGGGTCACAGCTGGATTCTGTATCCAAGGGCAAAGAGCCAAGCCCACCCGCCTCACCTAAGCTCAGCTCCAAGCCAGCTGTTTTCAGCATGGATCCTGCTCAGTCGGCCACGCTGCCCCCACGAACGCCAGACGACTCCGCTTCAGGGCAGATGGGAGGAATATTATATCGGAAGCAGGAAATGGAATCCCACGGCAAAAAGGCAGCTAACAGGTGACGTGTGTGTGTGTGTGTGTGTGCTGATCCGAATATAAAAGCTAGGTGTGGAAGGATGTGACAGAAGGGGTTAGAATATTCCATAATTCCACCTAAACTGCCGTTTCCAGAGGAGGAGGAATCCCTCTCTAATTTGCAGGACATGAGAATGATCTGATGGAGACCGAGAAGCCATCTTGTTGGGGGGGCTTGAAGATGGCCTTCCCCAGCGTGGAGGAAGGGCTCCATTGTGTGGACTTCAGTTCCCAGAATCCTTAGCCAATATAGATCTTGCTGAGAATCCTGGGAACTCTGCTTTTTGTAAGTAGCTGGGATGGAGGAGGGCTACAGCACCATCGGTTTTCCGAGAACTCCCGTGCAGCTCAGTGAAGCGATAAACAAACTTAGGAAAATTTAAGAAGTGCAACCAGCAGAACTCAAAGAGATGATGATGATAGGTGAATAAATGGTTTAAAACAACAAGAAATGAAAAATGGCCAATCGACAAACCAGGCAGACACAAAAGAAATCCCCATCTGGGTAAAGAGCCAGTCCTCCAGGGCCTCTTTGAAATTGTGTGTGTGTGTACATGTGCGCGTGCGTTACTCAAAAGGGGTCTCATTCCATACAACAGAGAAAATGCACTTTCGGGATCCCATTAGATCAGGGTTTCTCAAGTTCATGGCCATTTTAAGGTATATGGACTTCAACTCCCAGAATTCCCCAGCCAGCATGTTTTAAGATGCATGGAATTCTGGGAGCTGAAGTCCACATGTCTTAAAGCTACGAAGGTTGAGAAACACTGGAGTAGATGGCATTACAGGTAGTTAGTCCTCGACATACGACCACAATTGAAGCCAAATTTTCTGTGGTTAAGCGAGACATTTGTTAAGTGAGTTTTGCCCCATTTTACAGCCTTTCTTGCCTCAATTGTTAAATGAATCATAGTCGTTAGTAACATGGTTGTTAAGTGAATCTGGCTTCCCCGTTGACTTTGCTTGTCAAAAGGTCACCAAAGGGGATCACCTGACCCCAGGACACTGCGACCGTCATAAATATGAGTCAGTTGTCAAATGTCTGAATCACATTATCATGGGGATGCTGCAATGGTCGTTAAGTGTGAAAAACAGTCCTAAATCACTTTTTTCCAGTTCGGTTGCAACTTTGAACGGTCACTAAATGAACTGTTGTAAGTTAAGGACTGCCTGCATTAACGGAAGGAACCCAGAATGTGCTAACTCTCGAATCAGTCGAGCATCTACTCTGGAGGGAGAGTATTTGAGTGGGGAGGTGTTGTGACCCACCAGGCAGCCAGAGGAGCTGGCAGCAGAGTTCGGACAGTGAGGAGGTTGGGGAGGAACATGGGCCAGTCCTGGGGGTGGGGGTGGGGGGCCTGGGGAAAGCTCAGACGAGGGCTCTGCATCGGAGGCAGAGAGGGAGATAAGACAGCAGTGAGGCAGAGGAACAGCTGGAGCCCGTTCCCAGTGTGCGCATGTGCAGAGCTGCCAGAAGACAAGAACTACTAAGAAAGCAGGGTCGACTCGGGAGTAAAGCCACACCTTGGAGGTGATTGGCCCCTCCCATAGGAAACAAAAGAGGAGCGAACGGGGAGTGGGGTTTTGCAGGAAACAATTCGTTCATTCCGTGACTCTGTGCCAAGTTTGGCCTAGTACTGCGTTTGGAAACAAGTTACGTGGCAGCTTTCCAAGCGAGATAAGGTCGGTGTTGAGAAATATTCCTTTGAAAGACTGTTTGGACAAACCTTGCTGACTGTGAATGAACGTAATTCACAGTCGTGTAAATAAAAAGAGGTTTTGACAGTAATTCCTGCCTCCTGCTTGTTAAGGGAGCCTAGGTCAGAAGAGGAGGACAAATGGGAAATGCTTATGGCTCACCCTTCTTCTCTGGCTTCCTCCCCAGGTCTTGGCAGACCATCTATTGTGTGGTGCAGAAAAACAGCTTTGGGTTCTACAAAGACGGCAAACACGCCACCAACAACATCCCCTACCACGGGGAAGCGCCCGTCAGCTTGCAGGGTGCGCAGTGCAACGTGGCTCTGGATTACAAGAAGCGCAAGCATGTTTTTAAACTCGGGTGAGCTTTCCTGCCTTATGGACAAGTAGCGTCGGCCGCATTTTTTTTTTTTTTTTACTTCTCAATTTTACAATTTTAAGTTTTAACATGAAGGGTTTAGAGTAGACGTTCCTTCGCTGACACCAATTGATTCTTGTTTGCTTTTCTTCTCTTGGCAGATTAACGGATGGCAAGGAATATTTATTCCAGGCGAAGGATGAGGTGAGTCGCAGTCTAGAGATTTGTGCTAAATCAGAGTCTCCAAACCTTTGCAACTTCTAAGATGTGTGCGTACTGGCTGGGGAACTGAAGTCCATCTGTCTTAAAGCATGTTGCCTGGGGTATTGTAGGAATTGAGGTCCACCCATCTTAAAGCATGCTGCTTGTGGAATTTTGGGAGTGGAAGTCCACTCATCTTAAAGCATGCTGGCTGGGGGATTCTGGGAGTTGAAGTCCACTCAAAGCATGCTGCCTAGGGGATTCTGGGAATTGAGGACCACCCATCTTAAAGCATTCTGGCTGGGGAATGTTGGGAGTTGGTCCACCCATCTTAAATCAGGCTGGCTGGGGAATTTTGGGAGTTGAGGTCCACCCATCTTAAAGCATGCTGGCTGGGGAATGCTGGGAGTTGTAGGCCACCCCTCTTAAAGCATGCTGGCTGGGGGATTCTGGGAACTGAAGTCCATTCATCTTAAAGCAGGCTGGCTGCGGGATTCTGGAAGTTGAATTCCACCCATCTTAAATCAAGCTGACTGGGGAATTCTGGGAATTGAGGACCACCCATCTTAAAGCATTCTGGCTGGGGAATGTTGGGAGTTGGTCCACCCCTCTTAAATCAAGCTGGCTGGGGGATTCTGGGAGTTGAGGTCCACCCCTCTTAAAGCATGCTGGCTGGGGGATTCTGGGAGTTGAGGTCCACCAATCTTGAAAGTTGCCAAGGTTGAGATTCTAAATGATCTTCTACTTTTTTTTTAAAAAAAATTTGATTTATATGCCGCCCTTCTCCGAAGACTCAGGGCGGCTTACAATGTGCTCAGCAATAGCCTTCATCCTTTTGTATATTTATACAAAGTCAGTTTATTGCCCCCACAAACTGGGTCCTCATTTCCCCTACCTTAGAAAGGATGGAAGGCTGAGTCAACCTTGAGCCTTGGCGAGATTCGAACCCTGCAGTAATTGCAGGCAGCTGGTCTTAATAAGCTTAATAACAGGGTGCCTTAAACCCCTGTACTACCAAGGCTCTTTTACTTCATCTTCCAGTTCTGTCAGATTGGCGGGAAATATTCTTTTGTTCTTCATGGCCCCTCCTTTTCCCCCCCTCCCTTCCAGGCAGAGATGAGTACTTGGATGCGAGTGATCAATGCAGCTGCTGCGTCCGCCCTCACCCCCCAAGACCCCGCAGAAGACCAGCCTGCGCTCATCAGCAAAGGCATGACGCGAGCCATGACGATGCCGGCCGCGCCCCCGCACAGCGCCTCGGAAGGGACTGTCACCCTGCGTAGCAAAGAGGCGAAGGAGAAGGACCGCGAGAAACGCTTCAGTTTTTTCAAGAAGAATAAATAGGAGTCCTCGGTGGGAGAGGGGCAGGGGGGCTCTGCTGCTGTTGGCGAAAATCTGTACAGGCCTGAGCAGTGATGTGGGGTGCGGCGAGGGGCTTGAGTTCAGCAAGGGGAGCCGGGTTGGGGGGGGCGTAACCAAAGCGGCCGTCGCTCTATTTTCTTAAAATCCTGCAGATTGCATGAAGCATCTCTTGACGTTTACAAGGAATGCCTTCCTTCCCCGTTAGAAAGAAAAACCAAAACCGGCCACGTCCTCCTGGTTGAAACGGGAGGGTGGACACAGCGGCAAAGACGGTTGTGTCGGTGCAAAAGTGGTGGGGGAAAGGCCTCTTCCCCAGGAGCGGGGCAGCAGCAGATTGTCAGATGCTGGACATCTAGTGGGGGGAGGACGGGTCTGTGGGTCTGGGCAAACAGGCCACAGAAAGAGAGGTGGCACAGGGGCTGATCGCAGACCGGTGTTTTTAACGACGCTGGCCTTTTTTGTGGGTTCTGGTAGCAGCGACGTCCCTGGAAGTCCCACAGGTACAAAATTCGGGCTTCAGGAGTCGATTACTACTACCTTTGCTCACTCTCTTTCTCCTCCTCCTCCTCTTCTGTCATCTGTGCTCCAAGGCTGTTAAGGTATCCCACCCCTCTCCTTGCAGGCAAAATCCCGTTGGAAAAAAGTTTATGGGCCACTTCGGCCCCGTGCAAAGCCAAGAGTAGCCTCTTCTAAACATTTGAACAATCCTCCCCCACTGTTCAAAATCCCGCCTATATCCACACTTCTCACACACACACACACACCCTCTAAAGAATCAAACTGAGGATGCGCAACGCAGTGCCATTCGTCCCCCGGAGCTGAAGCACTTCCTTGTGCATCTTGTCGTTGAGAAGCGACATTTGGGAAATGAAGCCGGGCCGAGGATGCTGAGCTTGCAAATGCGCCTGGTGCTCTTTGTGTGCATTTCTACGGCTTGCCCGTATCCTGAATGCAGCAGGATACGGAGGCAGGAGGGCAAAAACATTGGGGAGGATGATATATATGTACAATCCTGCAGCTGAGTCTTGGGACCTTGGCTGCCTGCCCTCCCTCCGAAGTTGCCTCGCAGTGCCTAAAAGTTCGGATCTCTCAGGCGCTCCAGTGTGGGGATCGTCCGTTAAGATCCCCGCCCCCGATGCTTGCTAAGAGGTTCTTGGCTAGGAAACCCGAGCTAGATCCCTCTCGACCAAGGGAGCAGCAATCAACGCCAGACCCCTTTTGCTTTAAAATCCCCTCCCCCCCACCGTCCACGCTACACGTGGCAGCGCTGTTATAAGTGATCCTGTTCTGGATTTCGGATCCTTTGGGCAAAGCTTTCCCTGACTCGCACCCTCCAGCCCTGGGGTGACGCCGGCTGAGAAATCGGAAGGCGAGGTTCCAATGCACTTGGTGAATCTTCAGGCTTTGGGAAGGCCGGTTTCATAGCCTCCCCTCCCTCCCACCCCCCCAGCCTCTATTCTATGCAATATTCATTGACCCACACACCCCTTTTGTTAAGTCTCCGAGTCCTCGGAGTTAGGACAAAAACAAAAAACAACCCTCCTACCAATAAGGAAGATCGCTAAGTGTTGGAGTTTCCTTTCCTTGCGCGACCTGGGTAGCATCATCGCTTTCCAGTCGATCACCTAAGAGATTTTAAAGGTGGATCTTTGCCTCCCGTGGCTACCTGCCACGGATCTCACCCCCCCACCCTCCCCGCAAGTGCGCCCACGCTCTTTGCAACGTTCACGAGTGGCAGGAGAGAACAGCTTGCAGGGCCTAGCATAGAAACAGGAGGGCGGAAAATTTCCCCCTAGAGCTGTTGTATTGCAATGACTTTCTCATTCCTCCACTGGTGAGCACCCCAAGTTGGCACATTGCGTCGATTCTGGACTCCTCTCGCAGTTGCTTGCCAGGGTCGTGTGGACGCCCTCCGCCCCACACTCTTCTCTTCCTATCTCCCCGGCCTTGGTCCCTGGACCTGGGTGTGCCTTCCATTTGTCCTCTTGATTGTCGCCCTGCATTGCCACCTCGCCTCTGCAAGCCTTGCCATGGCGCAGAGAGCATCGCCTCTCTCTTCCCTTCAGGCAAAAAAAAAAAAAAGGGGCGCGCCAAAAAAACCCCCAGCCTTGGCGCACGGATGGGGATGCAGAAAGATCCAGAGGGACGGCCTGCCTGCCTTCCGATGCGCAGGAATGTTGTTTTTCTTTTTTCTTTTTCTTTTTTTTTTTCATGCTGCTTAGAGGAGGGGAGGTGATGGGGAGGCCTGGCCCTACAAGCAAGACACCCTTGCCTTCTTCGGCACTCCCCTCAAGGGCCCCCAGCAGTGTTCTCTGTGCTCGTTGGGGACTGTTATCCATGTGTTTGCAGTGACATCTGTTCCAATATTTTTTTTTTTTTTTTGGAGAAATAAAAAAGAATCTGTGGAGAGTCGCCGTGCTTCTTTCTTTCTCTTCGTAAGGCAGGTTTCCAAAATGGGGCCCTTTGCTTGTTCTCCGAACGGGCCAGGTTTCTCTCTTGCTAACCTATCCAGCGGTGGGTTCCCAATAATCTTACCACCGTTTCGCCGCGCGGACGCTCGCTTCACACATGCGCTTTGCTCGCTCGCACGCCTTCCATGCCTGCGCCCGACCTCGAAAACATGCCTAAATAGGACGGCATAGAGCCGGGGGCAGGTGGACGGGCCCACCTGCGATCTCCGCTACCGGTTTGCACAAACCGGCTGAATACCACCTCTCAACCCATCGTGTTTTGCCAGTTGGTGGCCTGGAACGGCTGTTGTCATTTGTTAGGACAAAAACAAAAAACAACCCTCCTACCAATAAGAAAGATCGCCAAGTGGTGGAGTTTCCTTTCCTTGCGCGACCTGGGTAGCATCATCGCTTTCCAGTCGATCACCTAAGAGATTTTAAAGGTGGATCTTTGCCTTCCAGGATTTGTTTGATTTGGCATGATGTGCAAAGTTCTTCATGTGCACGAAGTGCTCCAGCAAGTAAAAACATCCCCACTCCTTCCCTGCTCTTATGCTTTTAAATCAGATGGACAACTATGGACTTCCAACTCCCAGAATTCCTGACCAAGCACAGTTGGCTGAGGAATTCGCAGAATAACAGAGTTGGAAGGGACCTTGAGGTCTTCTAGTCCAACCCGCTGCTCAAGAAGAACACCCAGAGGTGGGTTTCAGCAGGTTCTGACCAGTTCTGGAGAACCGGTAGCGGAAATTTTGAGTAGTTCGGAGAACCGATAAATACCACCTCTGACTGGCCCCAGAGTGGGGTGGGACGGAGATTTTGCAGTATCCTTAAAGGCTTCCAGTGTTGGAGCACTCACAAGTTCTGGAGACAAGTCCAGAAATAATTCTTCTCACTTTCCACTCCTCTTCCTTTGTTCTGATCAATGATTTGCTTCAGCAATTCAGGGGTCTAATAATGTATCAATTAAGTATATATATTTTTCTCACAATTGGCTTAGTCTTTCCGGACTATAAGGAAGAGAAAAAGTTAAATATTCCCTTGAGGTGAGCTTGATTCCTGGTGACTACAGACACAACACTTGAGACCCTCTAGACAAACACCTGTTAAATGATTCCCCCCACCACCACAACTTCATCTGGGATCGCCTGGTGGCCTCCCATCCAAAGTAACCAGCCTGATTGTTGAGTTTATTTTCCTTTGAAGTGCTTCACCTGTTGTGTTTATTGCTTCAAAGTATAATAGGGCTGTAGAAAGGTGGAATAACACCATTTCCCAGCCTCCCCAACAAATTTTATGATATCCCAATCAAAAGCGTTAAAGAAGGGGTGTCCAAACTTGGCAACTATTAAGGCTGGTGGACTTCAACTCCCAGAATTCCCCATGGCTGGCTGAGGAATTCTGGGAATTGAAGTTCACTAGTCAAAAGTTGCCAAGGGTTGAGAAGCCAGGCTTCCAAGTCTCTTAACAGGGTTGTTGTGAGAATAAGTAAGTGGGATGCTTGGGGAAAAAAATAATTATTATTCAACGAATGTATATAAAGAAACTTCCTTTCACCCAGGAACACACACCCATAGCCTTCTCCCCCCCTCTTTTTTCCTTGTGGATCGTTCCAATCAGGGCTTCTTCCTCTTCCACCCCTTTAAAAAATTCATCATGGAACCGTCCAGTTCCTGGTCTTCCCTCCTCCTCGAACAGTATGGGCTCCCCCGGATCCTCCCGCATGGGACAGTCTGCCTTCCCCCCCCCCGTATCTTGAATGGAACAATCTGGCCTAACTCCTCCTCCTCCCGCCCCCCCTTCCTCCGGTTTCGTCTTTCTCCCCTTCACCCTTCTTTTGGCAGTGGCTAACATTCGGCCCGCCCTCCCCACCTGTCAAATTTTGAAGGACCTATCGTCTTCCCCGCACCCGGATTTATTACCTCCTTTTCCGACTGACTTCCGGCAAGCGTTGACATCCTTCGCCTAACACGATTGGCCGAAGAGTTGCAAGGGTAGGCAGGGTCACTTCTCAGCGCCCTCACAGAAGACGATAGCCAATCACCTTAGGGGTTTTGCTAAAGTCGAGCGCTGATTGGGTAGACGTCTTCCACACACTTTCCCCTTTGGCCATTCGTAGTGCCCGGCGTCTCTGGACCGGACCAATCATAACCCAGAGGAAGGCGAGGAGGCGGGCCAAGGCCTTGGAAGAGGAGGTGAAATTTAGTTGCCGCCGCCGCCGCCATTTTGTGCCGAGGGCTGTTGCTGAGGTTTGTGAGGGGCCGGTTCGGGCGGGTGGAGGAAACGGGCGGCGGGGGAAGGTGCGTTGTTCGGGGGAGGGGGGGACTCAGCTTGCGGAGGCCTGCATGCAAAACTGAGGCCTTGGCCTTCTGCCTCGGTTAATGGCAGTATTTTCTGATACTAATCCTGAGGGCGCACATTGAATAAGAAACACGCCCACAGCCATTCACTCCACACAGGCAGACACAACCGCGGCCTCTGCTCCGACGAGGTTCTGCTGGTATATTACACACACACACACAGAGAGAGACATATATATAGATATATAGATATACATATATAGAGATCGATAGATATAGAAATATAGAGATACATACATATACACACATGCATACACACACACCCCATGGCCTCTGCCCATACAAAGTTCTGGTATATTACAGACACACACACACACGTACATACTATTTCTCTAGATATAGATAGATACATACATACACACATACCACACACATGGCCTTTGTTCATACAAAATTCTGCTGGTATATTACACAAACACATACATGCATATACAAATACATATACATATACATATATATATACACTGCTCAAAAAAAATAAAGGGAAGACAAACAGAAGACATCCGAGATCTGAATGAATGAAATAGCCTGATTAAATACTTTGTTCTTTCCATACAGTAGTTTATACGCTGCTCAAACAACTAAAGGGAACACAAAACTACTGTATGGAAAGAACAAAGTATTTAATCAGGCTATTTAATTCATTCAGATCTCGGATGTCTTCTGCTTGTGTTCCCTTTATTTTTTTTGAGCAGTGTATATATATATATACTATCTATAGATAGAGAAATATAGAAATATACAGATACATATACACACACGCACATACACACCATGGCCTTTGCTCATTCAGTGTTCTGGTATATTACACACACACACACACACACACACACACACACACACTATTTCTCTGTAGATAAATACATACACACATACCACACACATGGCCTCTACACCTACGACGTTCTGCTGGTATATTACACACATACACATATACATACATACTTACATACAATTTCTCTATAGATAGATAGATACACACATACCACACACATGGCCTCTGCTTGTACAAAATTCTGGTATATTACACAAACACACACAGAGAGATACATATATATACATATCTATAGATAGATATAGAAATATAGAGATACATACATATACACACATGCATACACACACACCCCATGGCCTCTGCCCATACAAAGTTCTGGTATATTACACACACACATACATACATACTATTTCTCTCTAGATAGATAGATACACACACATGGCCTCTGCTCGTACAAAGTTCTGTTGGTATACACACACACAGATACAGATATATACGATAGATAGATAGATAGATAGATAGATAGATAGATAGATAGATAGATAGATAGATAGATAGCTTCCTGAGTCATTGTAGTCCCAAAAACTTCTTTAATTGTAACAGCTGTGAATTAGTTCATTCACAGCTGAGTCCCAATTAGTTGCAAAAAGTCCTTCGGGAGAAGTCCTTTGGAATAATCACCAACCTCTATCTCCCTCGACACTCTGCCAAAGACCTACTTGGCAAAGCCCCATGGAGTCCAGAATCAAATAGAGATGCCAACTGGGAACAGAATTAACAACATTGCTTTCCTGTAAAGGGCCCATGTGCCTTTGCTCCTCTTTAAGCCTTATGGGAGGGGCCAATCATCTCCAGGCCTTACTCGCAAGTTGTTCCTTTAGTTTTAACTGGCAGCTCTGCCCATGCGCACACTAGGAACAGGCTCCCCCTGTTCCTCTGTCTCTCTGCTGTCCGACACTGGAGGCTCCGGAGTCTGCGCATCACTCCCAGATGGCCCTGGCCCCATCTCTGCCTCCGACGCAGAGCCTCGTCGGGGCCTTCCCCAGACTCCAGGACTGGCAAATGTTCCTCCCCAGCCTCCTCACTGTCCGACTCCGCTGCTAGTTCCGCAGGTTGCTGGCAGACCACAACAGATAGATAGATAGATAGATAGATAGATAGATAGATAGATAGATAGATAGATAGATAGATAGATATAGAGATACATACATATACTCACACATACACACACACACATACACACACACACCATAGTCTCAAAGTTCTGGTATATTACACACAAATATATATACATACTATATAGATGGACGGATATAGAAATATATACATACACACGCATACACAAACACACACCATGGCCTCTACAAAGTTCTGGTATATTACACACACATACATAAACATACTATTTCTCTATACATAGATAGATACATACATACATACCTGTGTTTCCCCGAAAATAAGACTCCGTGTTACATTTTTTTGAACACTGAAAGAAGTGCTTGGCCTTATTGCCATGCACTCAAAAGCCCGATTAGGCTTATTATCAGGGAATTTCTTATTTTGGGGGAAACAGGGTATACACATGCACACATACCACACACATGGCCTCTGCTTGTACAAAGTTCTGCTGGTATATTACACATACATATACATACATGCTATCGATAGATACATAGATAAGGTATAGATATAGATATATAGATACATATACACACACAGGCTTATAAATACTATACACACATATATGGATACACACACACATGCCCTCCACTTACAGAATGACCTATGTATTTTACCTGTATTTTCCTGGTATCTCCTGTTGCACATTCCTAATAGCTTTCTAAAAGATTTAGGATTCTGATTGCATAATGTGCTAAATCAGGAGGTTCCTTTTTCCATATGGTAGGTTTTTTTAACAGTGGTGGCAGCTTTTTTCATAGAGTTAGGATCACTTAAAATCAGTGCTTGAAGAGGCTGAACCCCAAGCAATCTTTCTTCGATCAGTATAACCTCTTGGGCTTTTTTCTTTCTTCCCTGTTGCTGAATTGCCTCATGGTGTTCGATTTTGGTTGTTCAGAGCCAACTAACCCTTCCTTCTTTGGCTCCCCCGCTCAGCTCTAGCCACCATGGTGAAACTTTTCATCGGCAACCTTCCCCGGGAAGCCACCGAGCAGGAGATCCGCTCCCTTTTCGAGCAGTACGGCCGAGTCCTGGAGTGTGACATCATCAAGAATTACGGGTTTGTGCACATTGAAGACAAGACGGCCGCCGAGGACGCCATCCGCAACCTGCACCACTACAAGCTGCACGGCGTGTGCATCAACGTCGAAGCCAGCAAAAACAAGAGCAAGGCTTCCACCAAGCTGCACGTGGGCAACATCAGCACCAGCTGCACGAACCTGGAGCTGCGGTCCAAGTTTGAGGAATACGGCCCCGTGCTTGAGTGCGATATCGTGAAAGATTATGCCTTTGTGCACATGGAAAGAGCTGAGGATGCCGTCGAGGCCATCAGAGGCCTCGACAACACAGAATTCCAAGGTGGGAAGTGGGGCCAGGGTGGGGCGTGGAAGCTGGAAGCCAAAATTTTTCCCCCTTCTGGCTTTCCTCCCCAAGAGGAGGTTATTTCCAGAGCTCCCAAGGGTCATCTGGGGGGGCCACAGCTGGTAATGTCTTCTAGTTCACTTCCATCCTTGAGTCGGATAACTGATGCCAGTTACAGGTAGTCCTTGACTTAACAATAGTTTATTTAGTGACCATAAGTTAAAACAGCACTGAAAAAAATGACTTATGATTGCTTTTCACACTTAATAACCATTGTAGCATCCCCATTGTCATGTGAGCAATTCAAATAGTACTAGCAATCATCTTATATACCGCTTCACAGTGCTTTACAGCCCTCTCTAAGCGGATAACAAACTCGGCATATTGCCCCCAGCAATCTAGGTCCTCCTCATTTTACTGATCTCATAAGGATGGAAGGCTGAGTCAACCTTGATCTGGTCAGGATCGAACTGCTGGCAGTCGGCAGAATTAGCATGCAGTACTGCAGTCTAACAACTGTGCCACTATGACCCCTCCTTCCTTGACAATTGAGTCATATTTATGACGGTTGTGTTGTCTCGGGTTCATGGGACCACCTTTTGGGACCTGACAAGCAAAGTCATGGGGAAGCCAGATTCATTTAACAACTATGTGATTAGCTAAACAGCTGCAGTGATTCACTTAACAACTGTGGCAAGGAAGGTTGTAAAATGGGACAACATTCCCTTAACAAATGTCTCACTTAACAAAAATGTTGGGTTCAATTTCGTTTTAAGATGTGACTTGCCCATTGTTATGCAGGTTGATGCAAGTTGTTTTGATTGGTGGTTGACTTCATGTGATGCTTGGCCTTGGGATATTTTGAGAAGTTAAACCATAGTTGGCTGGACGTGCATGAGATTCCAAGCCAACTTAAATAGTCTAAAATGAGTAGGTTCAGACAACCTAGTCTGAATATCAAGCTCAGGAAATCAGGAGTCCAGACAGTTTAATTGAACATACAAGTTTTATTGCACGCTAAAGCTCTCTACAAGAATCTGAGCTACTAACGGTCAAAGCAAATTGGCAGTAGATAAGAGTCAACAGAATTCCAGGTGGGCTGGCCTTAGATCTCTTGTGGGCGTGAAGGGACTGGTGACCGATGACGCGTTTGACCCCTCCTTCGGTCTCAGCCTGGTCATCTCCCATAGTGGCTTAGAAACTTGAGGGCAGTTGCCAGGTGAGATATTGAAGTATATCAATCAGTTAGTGCCTCTGACAGAGGATCCTAGTCTCCTCCTTTTCTTCCCTGCTCCATTCCCTGTCTGTTCATCAATCAATGTGTGGAAAGGCTTCCATGCTTCTTGTTTTCCCAGTGCTTTGTACTCTTGTCTGGTGTTCCCTGTAGCCAACATTACCCAGCCTTCTCCATCCCGGACCCTCAGCCACCCTTCTCTCTATTTATCTCCTGCTGCTTCCGGACTGACCATCTGCCTTGTTGGGATTTGATGCCTTCTTTCCTTCTTCTTGCAGCCAATAGCAATCTGTTTCCTAATGCCCTGCGTTTAGATTTTTTTTTTCAAGTCAACTTGCTTTTTTAAATTTCTGTCTCAGAAGTTGCAGAATTGAAACCACTTTCTGCCCAGGTTGTTAATTTCTAATGTTGAGCGCCTAATATGGTTGGGGGGGTCAGCTGTTAAAAATCTACAACAGAGGTCGGTGTAAATGCACTAAAAAACAGCAAATTTTGACTGTATTTTAGGAGAAATCCCATTTCTCCCCCCCTCTCTGATACGTTTAATTGAGGGGGCAATTGTAGGTGACACATAGTGGCAGTTTGTTAATGTTTCCTACTGGTCAGCACAAATATAATTAATTCAAGGACCTTAGTAGCATTCTTTTATGAATTAAGGATCTGAACAATTAAGGGAAATGCTTGCTTGGTCTAGCTAGTGCATTAATAATATGTATCTTTCTGCTAATAGCATTTTATGTAGTCTCACTTTTTTGGTACAGACCAGTACGAAATACAGGTAGTCCTCAACTTACAACAGTTTCTTTAGTGACCATTCAAAGTTACGACAACAGAAATTTTGGGCTCGATTTGTGGTCGTAAGTTGAGAATTACCTGTGCGCGATTGTTACCGGCATTTTAAAAAATGATCCAGGATGGAGTCTGATTATCTAGATGTCTGAAATAGATGGAGAAAGTGATATGAGTGGCATTTGGTTTTTCTCCCTTTCCTCGGTCTCTTGATTACAATGGATGAAGAAAGCACAGGCCACTGGCAGGGACCTGGATTGGTGTTGTGTTTGTAGCTTCCTACCTCAGGAGCACTAAGTCTCCAAGGACCGTTCCACTGAATAAAGGGAAAGTGTCTGCAAACGAGTAAGATCAGGGCACAGCCATGCCTCCTGAAGAGTCAAACTGGAGAAGGAAGGAAGAACAGATCCTGCTGTGTCAGTGAGAAATAAACCTCAAAATGGTTTAGCTTAAGTATAAAAACCATTAATTTAGAATTCAGCAAATCTGATTGTTTCGGAGCACCTAGAAAACACGGGAAGCTGCATGACCCCCCCCCCCCATAGATGTCTTGGAAATAAATCGCATTTCATGTTCTGGTCAGCAAGATTCTCGGGTTTTGATTTGCAATCCACTTATCTGCTTTGCGGGCCTGCCAAAATATTTTCGGGGCTTAGTGGCCAGCATCAAATTGGGGAGACGATTGAAACATACCATAAAAGAGGGCAGAATCGGGTTCTCACTGCCAAAATGCTTCCATTTCCTGAGTATAACTCGCTGGTCGCTCTGGACCAAAAGAGGCATTGTGTCCTCGAACAGCTGTTGGCTTCCCTCTTTGACCCACTGAGTCACAGCCGGTGATTTCCTGGTTTGTTAGCTCTTTTTTTTTTTAATATAAAAATAATTCTGAGCTGCTGTGCTTTTGCTTTGAATTGTCTTTAACAAATCTTTATAGCTGCCCTTCTTGCGTCTGTTTCTTCAAGGCAAACGAATGCGCGTGCAGTTGTCCACCAGCCGTCTCAGGACCGCGCCCGGGATGGGAGACAAGAGTGGCTGCTACCGGTGTGGGAAGGAGGGTCACTGGTCTAAAGAGTGCCCGGTAGACCGCACGGGGCAAGTGGCTGAGTTGACCGAACCTTATAGCGAGCAATACGGAATGGTGCGCACCCCGTACCCTACAGGCTACGGGGATCCCATGTATTACGATGACCCCTATGGAATGGTGGATTATTATAAACGGTATCGCGCGAGAAACGCTGCGGCCTATGGGGCTTCTGCATACGACACTTATGCGGAGCAAACCATGGCCCAGTATTCCCAGTACGCCCAGTACTCGCAAGCCACAGCCATGGCCAGTCGCCTCTCTACCTCCTTAGACCCTTACGAGAGGCCGCTGATGCCAACCTCGGGAACTGCAGCCGCGGTAGCCGTCGCTGCTGTGGCCGCGACGTCGTCCTTTTACACCCGGGATAGAAGCCCTCTGCGTCGCTCGGCCGCTGCGGCTTCCACCGCTGGAGACATGTACGGATACGAGCGCGTTCAGCTGTCTCCCGTCCCGCGATCCTCTCTCTACGATGTCCAGCGTTTCGGGCGGGATGCAGGCGCGGACAGGTTGCGATACTCCGCGTATTGACTCTCGAGGTGAGCGCGTTTTTTTCATCAGTAGTTTGGAGGAGGAGGAGGAGGAGGGGGACGGCACATCGGTGTCGCTGGTGGTGAGACGGGGGATACCAGCCTGCGGCTGGGTGGGTCTTCGGAGGATACCAGCCATATCTGCAGATCCTAATACGTAGCAGCCGAGGAACGGACCAAGCTGCTTGGTGGGGGAGATGAAACCGAGAGAGAGACCAGGATAGACTGGGGCAAAACACACCAATTAAGAATGTCAGCTTGCTATAAACCTGGTTCTGCAATCTTCCAAAATGAAAGTGGTTCAGAGTATCCCAGGGATATAAATTGGCTCCCAAACTCACATGCCATGTCCACGACGTCTCAAATTGCTTCTGGTACAAAAGATTTACTCGTAGGAACCACCAATCCCTGGCCATTTCAGAGTTCCCTGGAATATTTGTTCCTCCTTATTTGTGTGCTTTCTTACAGTCAGATTGAGGGAGGTCTTGCCCGAGAACAGTGGATTCCGCTGTCTTATTCCTATTTTCGTCCTTCCTCTTCTCCTTCCTCTTCTGTTTCCATGGCCCCATATATTGCACTCTGCTCCCAGGATTGTGGGTGCCTCGTTCCTTCCTCCTTGCCTATTTCCCACTATGCACCCTAAAACTTGAACTTAGGGCACAGTGGCCGCACCCCGACCGATAGGATATGGAGCGGCTTTTAACCAAAGTGGTTTGGAAATTGAAGAGCGAGTTTTGATTATACAAGATGCCCCAGTGTGTAGTCTCTTGAGCGCCACCTGGGCCTGAGACATTCCATTTTGACTTTCTTGGTGGCCCTTCAAAAAATGCCAATTTTGGAGAGATCCCATCTGGACAGAGGTGCAAATTTGGCACTTTGTTACCTGAATCAAATCAGCCAATCGAGGCCATATTCTCCCACCAGTGGCTGAACCAGGTGCTTTACTAGCAGAAGCCCAATTCCCATCCGTGAAATTATATTTGTGGACGTCTTCCTTTCGGCACTGTGGCTAATAGTTGCTAGCACTAGCCAGCCCCCCTCTGCAAACATGTCCTAATCCTTAAAAATTCACGGATGCTTGTGGGCCCCAGCACAGATTCTGGTGGAGTACCGTATTTTTCGGAGTATAAGACGCTTCGGACTATAAGACGCACCTACCCTTTTTGGGGAGAAAAACAAGAAAAAAAAACCTGCCTCTGCCTCCCAGCAATTTGCCTCCTTACAGCAAACAGCCTGTTTGTTTCATTTTCAGCACAGCCTGATTAGCACAAGCAGCTGATTGTCGGTTGGATTGGCCTTCCGAAGATCAGCTGTTTCAGGCTGCAGGGATTGCCATAGCGTATTGCTGCCTCCTGTGCCCCATTTCCCAGGCAGGGGCAAGTGGGCAGGGCTACATTTGGTGTATAAGATGCGCACAAATTTTCACCCTCTTTTATGGGGGATGCTTGTGGGCCCCAGCACAGATTCTGGTGGAGTACCGTATTTTTCGGAGTATAAGACGCTTCGGACTATAAGACGCACCTACCCTTTTTGGGGAGAAAAACAAGAAAAAAAAACCTGCCTCTGCCTCCCAGCAATTTGCCTCCTTACAGCAAACAGCCTGTTTGTTTCATTTTCAGCACAGCCTGATTAGCAGAAGCAGCTGATTGTCGGTTGGATTGGCCTTCCGAAGATCAGCTGTTTCAGGCTGCAGGGATTGCCATAGCGTATTGCTGCCTCCTGTGCCCCATTTCCCAGGCAGGGGCAAGTGGCCAGGGCTACATTTGGTGTATAAGATGCGCACAAATTTTCACCCTCTTTTATGGGGGGGGGGGAGTGTGTCTTATACTCCGAAAAATATGGTAATTCCTTTTGTTCATGACGGTGCGATTGCTGTTTTTTTGACCTATCCTTAAGCTTGTGATTTCTTTTCACTGGGTGACACCCCCCTCCTCCCCCAGGTTGAATTCTCCTGAAAGATAATATTCCTTTCTTCTTCCAAATGGTTCATCATTTCTGTTCCCTTCTTTTTAAAAAAAAAAAAAAAAATAGAAGAACATTCTAGTTATTCTCATGCCTTCAGAAATTCTCAGCTGCATTTTCTTCCGGGGTTTTGGTGGCCTTTCATGTAAGAGGCAACTGGAGCAATTGTACGCATCCTTCCTGTGACCAAGCAACAGATGTCTAATATGAAATGTTTATTTGCAGTCCTTTCCCAACAGTTCCAAAGGGTGGAATTCCTTTCCCTGCAGTGTTTAAATTGCAGCATTTTCACTGACTGTCCCCTAATATCCGTCTCCCTGAGAAGAGCCATCGGTATACTGACATTCATCCAAAAATGTAATTTTGTGCGGTGTGAGGGTTGGGGAAGGTGAGTAGCCAGTGTTGATATCCCACTGGTTAATGTCTATTTTCAAATGTTTTAGTTTAAGGTTGAAAATAACATGTTCTTGCCCTACCCCTCCTGAAGACAGTCCATAGCCCCAAGAGGAGGAGATCCTTCCAAAACAGCGGGCAAAAAACCGGTTAATATTCTGACAATCTCCCCCTCCAATCAAATACACTTCCCCATTAATTTCCCACCTGAGTTAATGCTCTATGGCATGGATCTTCAACCTTGGCCACTCACTGGCTGGGAAATTTTGTGACTTGAAGTCCCCAACTCTGAAAAGTGGCTGAGGTCGAAAGACCCCCTGCTCTAAGGAAGATGGGGTGGGCTCAGCCACGGAAATGCCATTTTTTTTTGTTTGCTTTTTTTCTAGGCAGCCCCCCAGCACTGAGCCTGCAAATGAACTGTGTCTTTTATTTTTCAGGTAGGCTATTTGAGGGCTGGACATCGGGCTCCTGCGGCGCGTTTATGTCAAAGCTATGCCAGGCTTCACGATGTGTCGATTTTGTGTTTAGCATGGTCTCTAATGGACATTCTGTCTCTCTGCAAAGCTTAGTGACAACTAACAATCCCTTTACTTTTTTCAAAAAAAAACCCCAAACCAAAACAACCACACAAAAGTCCCCCCCCCCCTCCCCAAGCATTATTGGGAAGAGGGGAGGGCAGGGCTGTGGGAAGTGGGGAGAGAAGGTTGTTAATGACTGGCCTTGTGCTTTGGTCAAACTCTGTCTACGCCTGGACTTCGAGCAGAGACAGAGGGACCCACAGAATAAACCAGAGACAAATATGTGGCCTTCGAAGGATAACTTTGGGCCAATTTGTTCCAGTTCGATTTGCAATTTTTCCTCCCTTGTGTAGGCTCGATTTTGGAATTAAATAATTCTAGCTGATCCAGTTCCTTTTTTCTTTTCTTTTTTTGTATTATGAGAAGACATTGTCATATTTGGTAGCTGCCTGCGTTTGGACTGTAGAAAGCTTTCCTTTTGCTATGGATATTATTATTAACCTGTGACTTT
Organism: Pantherophis guttatus; assembly: GCF_059756535.1. Classification (NCBI taxonomy): domain Eukaryota; kingdom Metazoa; phylum Chordata; class Lepidosauria; order Squamata; family Colubridae; genus Pantherophis; species Pantherophis guttatus. The sequence continues at coordinate 8,122,348 of NC_142080.1, forward strand.
TAGTTCTTTTGAAGTTGACATTTCTCTCCTTTTCCCCCCCTCCCTTCTCCAATACAATAAAACATTTGTAACAGATCCTTGAAAGTGTCTGCCTTGTGCAATTCGGGTTCGAAAGGGCGAGCTCACCTATTATCGACACACTTTGCAATTTTGCATCCAAGTAAAAGGGGCTGCCGGGAGGAATGCGGTCCTTTTCAAGAGCCAGAATCTCAAAAGTTTATTTTCCTGGCTTAGGATTCATTTCCGTTCAGAATTAGGCTTTTTAGAGGTTTTTTTTTAAGACAGGAAAAGAATGTAAGCTCTTATTTTATACTAGCTGATAACACGGCGTTGCCCAGGTATTTATTTATTTATATTTATTTATACACACACACACACACACACACACACCGAGGAGTTTTAGGGGTGTCTTACCCCCACAATATGTTTTTCCAGAGAGTCATCTGTGTACCAAGTTAGGTTAAATTTGCTCGAGCCGTTCCAGAACTATGCTGGAACACACCCACACACACACCCTGATGTCTTATCCCCACAGTATGTCTTTCCAGAGAGTGAGTCATCTGTGTAACAAATTTGGTTAAAATTGCTCAAGGCGTTCCAGAGTTATGCTGGAACACACACACACCGAGGGATGTTCGGGGTGTCTTACCCCCAGAGTATGTTTTTCCAGACAGTAAGTAATCTGTGTACCAAGTTTCGTTGAAATTGATTGAGCTGTTCCAGAGTTATGCTGGCACATACATACATACATACATGTATATATGTGTATGTAAGCTCTTATTTCATACTAGCTGATAACCCAGCATTGCCCGGGTATTTATATACACACCCACACCCCGAGGAGTTTTAGGGCTGTCTTACTCCCACAGTATGTTTTTCCAAACAGTAATCTGTGTACCAAGTTTCGTTGAAATTGCTCCAGCCATTCCAGAGTTATGCTGGCACATCCATCCATCCATCCATCTGTATATATATATATGTATATGTAGATATATCTCTTAAGATTTCAAACTGCATAAACTAGATTTGAGTTCTTCCTGCTGGTTCTGTCCCTCAATTTCTGCACATGTGAAGATTTCTCCAAAATGTCTATTTTCCAGGGGAAAAATAAGCTTAGCTTCAGTCATATTCAAGACTTACAGGAGTGTATCTCAATTTTGGCCATTTTAAGACGCATGGACTTCAACTCCCAGAATTCCCTATGGGTGGCTGAGGAATTCTGGGAATTGAAGTTCACTTGTCAATGTTGCCAAGGGTGGACACCACTTAAATTAGAGAAGGGCTGAGAAGCCAGGCTTCCAAGTCTCATTAACAGAGTTGTGAGAATTAGTGGGATGCCTGGAAAAAAATAATTATTATTCAACGAATGTATATAAAAAAACTTCCTTTTACCCAGGAACACACACCTTAGCCTTCTCCCCCCTCTTTTCCTTGTGGATCGTTCCAAACAGGGCTTCTTTCTCTTCCACCCCTTTAAAAAATTCATCATAGAACCGTCCAGTTCCTGATCTTCCCTCCTCGAACAGTATGGCTCTCCCCCGGATCCTCCCGCATGGGACAGTCTGCCTTCCCTCTCCTCGTATCTTATCGAATGGAACAGTCTGGCCTGACTCCTCCCCCTTTTCCTCCGGTTTGGTCTTTCTCCCCTTCACCCTTCCTTTGGCAGTGGCTAACATTCGGCCCACCCTCCCCCATCTGTCAAATTTTGAAGGACCTATCGTCTTCCCCGCCCCCGGCTTTATTACCTCCTTTTCGGCTGACTTCCGGCAAGCGTTGCCATCCCTCGCCTAATACGATTGGCCGAAGAGTTGACGTACAACGCAAGGGAAGGCAGGGTCACTTCTCAGCGCCCTCACAGAAGACGATAGCCAATCACCTTAGGGGTTTTGCTAAAGTCGAGCGCTGATTGGGTAGACGTCTTCCACACACTTTCCCCTTTGGCCATTCGTAGTGCCCAGCGTCTCTGGACCGGACCAATCAGAACCCAGAGGAAGGCGAGGAGGCGGGCCAAGGCCTTGGAAAAAGAGATGAAATTTAGTTGCCGCCGCCGCCGCCATTTTGTGCCGAGGGCTGTTGCTGAGGTTTGTGAGGGGCCGGTTCGGGCGGGTGGAGGAAACGGGCGGCGGGGGAAGGTGCGTTGTTCGTGGGGGGGGGGGACTCAGTTTGCGGAGGCCTGCATGCAAAACTGAGGCCTTGGCCTTCTGCCTCGGTTAATGGCAGTATTTCCTGATACTAATCCTGAGGGCGCACATTGAATAAGAAACACGCCCACAGCCATTCACTCCACACAGGCAGGCACAACCACGGCCTCTGCTCCGACGAGGTTCTGCTGGTATATTACACACACACACTATCTATAAATAGAGAAATATAGAAATATACAGATACATACATACATATACACACATGAACACCCCCATATACCATGTCCTCTGCCCATATAAAGTTCTGGTATATTACACACACATATACATACATACATACATACTATTGACAGACAGACAGACAGACAGACAGACAGACAGACAGACAGACAGACAGACAGACAGACAGACAGACAGACAGACAGACAGACACACACACACACACACACACACACACACACACACACACACACACACACACACACACACACGGCCTCTGCTCCTATGACATTCTGCTGGTATATTACGCAAACACACAAACATGCACATATATTCCATCTATCTCTACACACATTCACAACACACACATGTCCTCTGCTCGTACCAAGTTCTGCTCGTATATTACACACACACAAACACAGATACATATATATAGATACATAATATCTATAGATAGAGAAATATGGAAATATATAGATACATACATGCGCACACACCCCATGGCTTCTGCCCATACAAAGTTCTGGTATATTACATACAGATACATATACATATATACATATTATTTAGGTAGATAGACAGACAGATAGACAGACGGACACATACACACACACACAAACACACTTCATGGGCTCTGCTTGTACAAAGTTCGGCTGGTGTATTACATATACATATACCGATACATTAGATAGAGAGATAGTCACTTATGACTATGTAGTGCACACACACTACACATAACATGGCCTCTGCTGGTATATTACACACGTACACTTATAAATACTATACACACACATATATATACATACACACACCCATGCCCTCCACTTACAGAAGACCTATATTTTACCTGTATATTCCTGGTATCTCCTGCTGTACGTTCCTAATAGCTATCTGGAAGATTTAGGATTCTGATTGCATATTGTGCTAAATTAAGAGATGCCTTTTTCAATATGGTAGGTTTTTTAAATAGTGGTTAAAAACAGTGGCTTCTTCCACAGAATTAGGATCACTTAAAATCAGTGCTTAAAGAGGTTGAACCCCAAGCAAACTTTCTTCGATCAATATAACCTCTTGGGCTTTTTTCTTTCTTCCCTGTTGCTGAATTGCCTCATGGTGTTCGATTTTGGTTGTTCAGAGCCAACTAACCCTTCCTTCTTTGGCTCCCCCGCTCAGCTCTAGCCACCATGGTGAAACTTTTCATCGGCAACCTTCCCCGGGAAGCCACCGAGCAGGAGATCCGCTCCCTTTTCGAGCAGTACGGCCGAGTCCTGGAGTGTGACATCATCAAGAATTACGGGTTTGTGCACATTGAGGACAAGACGGCCGCCGAGGACGCCATCCGCAACCTGCACCACTACAAGCTGCACGGCGTGTGCATCAACGTCGAAGCCAGCAAAAACAAGAGCAAGGCTTCCACCAAGCTGCACGTGGGCAACATCAGCACCAGCTGCACGAACCTGGAGCTGCGGTCCAAGTTTGAGGAATACGGCCCCGTGCTTGAGTGCGATATCGTGAAAGATTATGCCTTTGTGCACATGGAAAGAGCTGAGGATGCCGTCGAGGCCATCAGAGGCCTCGACAACACAGAATTCCAAGGTGGGAAGTGGGGCTAAGGTGGGGCGTGGAAGCTGGAAGCCAAAATTTTTCCCCCTTCTGGCTTTCCTCCCCAAGAGGAAGTTATTTCCAGAGCTCCCAAGGGTCCTCCTCATTTTATTGACCTCGTGAGGATGGAAGGTTGAGTCAACCTTAAGCCAGTGAGGATCGAACTGCTGACAGTCGGCAGAATTAGCGTGCAGTACTGCAGTCTAACCACTGTGCCACTATGACCCCTCCTTCCTTGAAAATTGAGTCATATTTATGACGGTTGTGTTGTCTCGGGTTCATGGGACCACGTTTTGGGACCTGACAAGCAAAAGTCATGGGGAAGCCAGATTCATTTAACAACTGTGTTACTAGCTAAACAGCTGCAGTGATTCATTTAACAACTCTGGCAAGGAAGGTTGTAAAATGGGACAACATTCCCTTAACAAATGTCTCACTTAGCAACAAAAATGTTGGGTTCAGTTTTGTTGTAAGATGTGACTTGCTGCTAGTTAGAAAGAAGATACAGTTTTGTCCAAATTGGGATTGAAAAACAAGGCCAGGAATAATTTTGTATGTTTAGTTTTGAGGCCCGTGAGATTAATAATCGTTCTCTTTACTATGGGAATATCCTCTCTGTTCATTGAATGCATAATGGAATGCCGTTACGATAAGGCAATTAAAGCCACCGTAAATTATATAAATGCTATGTCACTGGATGCGGCAAATACATTAGAAAAAAACTATTACAATTCAAAGCTTTGTTCCCCTACGTCATTAGAGTGGAAAAGAGAAAGGACTTATTTATTGCCCCTTTTTAAAAAGACTTTTAGAACAAGCAACAACATAGGGATTTTCTATACTTCCACCTTCCGTTTATTTAATTGATAAAAAATATGCAGGATGGTTGATCCAGGTTGTTTCGATTGGTGGTTGGCTTCATGTAATGCTTGGCCTAGGGGTATTCTGAGCAGAGTTTATTGAGTAAACCATAGTTGGCTGGATCTGCATGGGATGCCAAGCCATCTTAAACAGTCTACAGTCTACAGTGACTAGGTTCAGTCTGAGCTCAGGAAATCAGGAGTCCAGACAGTTCAATTGAACATATAGGTTTTATTGCACGCTAAAGCTCTCTACAAGAATCTGAGCTACTAACAGTCAAAGCAAATTGGCGGTAGATAAGAGTCAACAGAATTCCAGGTGGGCTGGCCTTAGATCTCTTGTGGGCGTGAAGGGACTTGAGACCGATAACGCGTTTGACCCCTCCTTCGGTCTCAGCCTGGTCATCTCCCATAGCGGCTTAGAAACATGAGGGCAGTTGGCAGGTGAGATATTGAAGTATATCAATCAGTCAGTTTCTCGGGGGGGGGGGGGCTCTGACAGAGGAGTAGATCTTGATTGTAGTCGTCTCCTTTTCTTCCCTGCTCCATTTCCTGTCTGTTCATCAATGTGTGGAAAGGTTTCCATGCTTCTTGTTTTCCCAAGGCTTTGTACTCTTGTCTGGTGTTCACTGTAGCCAACATTACCCAGCCTTCTCCATCCCGGAGAAGCCACCCTTCTCTCTATTTATCTCCTGCTGCTTCCGGACTGACCATCCACCTTGCTGTGATTTGATGCCTTCTTTCCTTCTTCTCGCTGCCAATAGCAATCTGTTCCCTAATGCCCTGCGTTTAGATTTTCTTTTTCAAGTCAACTTGATTTTTTAAATTTCTGTCTCAGAAGTTGCAGATGTCTCAGAAATTGAAACCACTTTCTGCCCAGGTTGTTAACCGCTAATGTTGAGTGCCCTGATAAGGTTAGGCATCAGCTGTTAAAAATCCACAACAGAGGTCAACCCAGCAAAGTTTGGCTGTATTTTTGGAGAAATCCCGCCCCCCTCAATACGTTTAATTGAGGTGGCAATTGTAGGTGACACTTAATGCCAGTTCATTAATGTTTCCTACTGGTTAGCACAAATATAATTGCTTTCACCATTTCATTTTCCTTTCATTTACCTGGAAGATTCTTGAGTATAGTTTGATGATAGTGTGATCAGGAGAGGGATTGTTGGCAGTGTAGAAATGGGGCTTGAGGCTTGTTCATTGGACATTATTTTGCAAAATTTATTTAATCAAATTATATCTCTTCCCCCCCCCCCCCCCCCCGCGGAATTGGCACAGTGGTCTATAGGTGAAGGCACTCACCTCCCACTCGGAAGGTTGAGAGTTCAATCCTAGGCAGCAACAGATGTTTCTCTATCAGGACGCAAAGAAAATATATATGCTGTGATCTCAGCTTAGGTGTCAGGAAGGCCATCTGGCCAGTAAACACTGCTCCATTTCTCTCCGACGAAAAGGATTACAGAGTTGTAAAACGGGGAAAAATGGCCACTCCACTAAAAATTCCCTTTTTTATGACCCTGTAATCCCTTAATTGGGCTAAAATTGACAAGTCAAAAGAATCCTCAAAGCAATAAGAAGAAAAACATACTGGTAGCAATTAAGGAAAATGCTTGCTTGGTCTAGCTAGTGCATTAATAATATGTATCTTTCTGCTAATAGCATTTTATGTAGTCTCACAGATTTGGTACAGACTAGTACCAAATATAGGTAGTCCCCAACTTACAAGAGTTTGTTTAGTGACTGTTAAAAGTTACAACGACATTGGAAAAAGTGACCTAGGACTGTTTTGCACTCCCCCCTTGGTCATGTGATCAAAATTCAAACGCTTGACAACTGACTCCCCATTTCTGCACTGCCAGGGTCACGTGATTGCCTTTTGTGACCTTACAAGCAGTCAAAGGGGAAGCCAGAGTCACTTAACAACCGTGTTATTAATTTAACAACAGTGATTCACGTAACGACCATGGCAAGAAAGATCGTAAAAAGGGGCAAAATTTACTTAACAAATGTTTCAGTTAGGAACAGAAATTTTGGGCTCAATTTGTGGTCGTAAATTGAAGATTACCTGTATGCGCTATTGTTGAATTTTAGAACCTTGGAACAATAGTATTGGCATTTTAAAAAATGATCCAGGATGGAGTCTGATTATCTAGATGTCTGAAATAGATGGAGAAAGTGATATGAGTGGCATTTGGTTTTTCTCCCTTTCCTTGGTCTCTTGATTTCAATGGATGAAGAAAGCACAGGCCACTGGCAGGGACCTGGACTGGTGTTTGTGTTTGTAGCTCCCAACCTCAGGAGCACTAAGTCTCCAAGGACCGTTCCACAGAATAAAGGGAAGTTGTCAGAATCCTACCACATCAGCCTGCAAACGAGTAATGTCAGGGCACAGCCATGCCTCCTGAAGAGTCAGACTGGAGAAGGAAGGAAGAACAGATCCTGCTGTGTCAGTGGGAAATAAACCTCAAAACGGTTTAGCTTAAGTATAAAAACCATTCCTTTAAAATTCGGCAAATTTGATTGTTTCGGAGCACCTAGAAAACACGGGAAGCTGCATGACCCCCCCCATAGATGTCTCGGAAATAAATTGCATTTCACATTCAGATTCTCGGGTTTTGATTTGCAATCCACTTATCTGCTTTGTGGGCCTGCCAAAATATTTTCAGGACTTACTGGCCAGCATCACCTTGGGGAGACGAGAGCAGAATCAGGTTCTTGCTGCCAAAATGCTTCCATTTGAGTATAACTTGCTGGTCGCCCCGAACCAACGGAGGTATTGGGTCCTCGAACAGCTGTTGGCTTCCCTCTTTGACCCACTGAGTCCCAGCCGGTGATTTCCTGGTTTGTTAGATCTTTTTTTTTTAATATAAAAATAATTCTGAGCTGCTGTGCTTTTGCTTTGAATTGTCTTTAACAAATCTTTATAGCTGCCCTTCTTGCGTCTGTTTCTTCAAGGCAAACGAATGCGCGTGCAGTTGTCCACCAGCCGTCTCAGGACCACGCCCGGGATGGGATACAAGAGTGGCTGCTACCGGTGTGGGAAGGAGGGTCACTGGTCTAAAGAGTGCCCGGTAGACCGCACGGGGCAAGTGGCTGAGTTGACCGAACCTTATAGCGAGCAATACGGAATGGTGCGCACCCCGTACCCTACAGGCTACGGGGATCCCATGTATTACGATGACCCCTATGGAATGGTGGATTATTATAAACGGTATCGCGCGAGAAACGCTGCGGCCTATGGGGCTTCTGCATACGACACTTATGCGGAGCAAACCATGGCCCAGTATTCCCAGTACGCCCAGTACTCGCAAGCCACAGCCATGGCCAGTCGCCTCTCTACCTCCTTAGACCCCTACGAGAGGCCGCTGATGCCAACCTCGGGAACTGCAGCCGCGGTAGCCGTCGCTGCTGTGGCCGCGACGTCGTCCTTTTACACCCGGGATAGAAGCCCTCTGCGTCGCTCGGCCGCTGCGGCTTCCACCGCTGGAGACGTGTACGGATACGAGCGCGTTCAGCTGTCTCCCGTCCCGCGATCCTCTCTCTACGATGTCCAGCGTTTCGGGCGGGATGCAGGCGCGGACAGGTTGCGATACTCCGCGTATTGACTCTCGAGGTGAGCGCGTTTTTTTCATCAGTTTGGAGGAGGAGGAGGGGGACGGCACATCGGTGTCGCTGCTGGTGAGACGGAGGATACCGGCCTGCGGCTGGGTGGGTCTTTGGAGGATACCTGCTGGTATCTGCAGCTTTTAAGCCACAGCAGCCGAGGAACAGACCAAGCTGCTTGGTGGGGGAGATGAAACCAAGAGAGACCAGCATAGACCAGGGCAAAACACACCAATTAAGAATGTCAGCTTGCTATAAACCTGGTTCTGCAATCTTCCAAAATGAAAGTGGTTCAGAGTATCCCAGGGATAAATTGGCTCCCAAACCCACATGCCATGTCCAGGACATATCAAATTGCTTCTGGTACAAAGGATTTACTCCTGGGAACCACCAATCTCTGGCCATTTCAGAGTTGCCCTGAATATTTGTTCCTCCTTACTTGTGTGCTTTGTTACAGTCAGATTGAGGGAGGTCGTGCCCGAGAGCAGTGGATTCCGCTGTTTTATTCCTAAAATCCTGTCTAAGCTTGTCCCGTTTTTTTTTTCCTCCTTCCTCTTCTGTTCCCATGGCTCCATATATTGCACTCTGCTCCCAGGATTTTGGAAGTCCTCCTTGCCTTTTTCCCGCTATGCACCCTAAAACGTGAAATTTTGGTGCAGCGGCCGCACCCCGACCAACAGGAGATGGAGCGGCTTTTAACCAAAGCTGCTTGGAAATTGAAGAGCAAGTTTGGATTACACAAGATGCCCCAATGTGTAGTCTCTTGAGCCCCACCTGAACCAGGTGCTATATGAGCAGAAGCGCAATTCCCATCCATGAAATTATTTGTGGACATCTTCCTTTCGTCACTGTGGATAATAAGTTGCTAGCACCAGCCAGCCCCCCTCTGTAAACATGTCCTAATTCTTAAAAAGTCATGGATGCTTGTGGGCCCCAGCACAGATTCTGGTGGAGTACCGTATTTTTCAGAGTATAAGACACTCGGGACTATAAGACGCATCTACCTTTTTGGGGGAGGAAAACAAGAAAAAATCTGTGTCTGCCTCCCAGCAATTTGCCTCCTTGCAGCAAACGGCCTGTTTCAATTTCAGCTTCAGCACAGCCTGATGAACACAAGCAGCTGATTGTTGGTTGGATCGGCCTCCCGAAGATCAACTGTTTCAGGCTGCAGGGATTGCCATAGCCACGCACCCCATTTTCCGGGGGGAACTGGCAAGTGGGCAGGGCTACATTCGGTATATAAGACGCACCCAAATTTTCACCCTCTTATTGGGGGAAAAAGTACTTCTTACACGCGGAAAAATACGGTAATTCCTTTAGATGATGATGCAATTGCTGGGTTTTTGTCCTATCCTTAAGCCCGTGATTTCTTTTCACTGGGTGACACCCCCCTCCTCCCCCAGGTTGAATTCTCCTGAAAGATAATATTCCTTTCTTCTTCCAAATGGTTCATCATTTCTGTTCCCTTCTTTTTTAAAAAAAAAAAAAATAGAAGAACATTCTAGTTATTCTCATGCCTTCAGAAATTCTCAGCTGCATTTTCTTCCAGGGATTTGGTGGCCTTTCACGTAAGAGGCAACTGGAGCAATTGTACGCATCCTTCCTATGACCAAGCAACAGATGTCTAATATGAAATGTTTATTTGCAGTCCTTTCCCAACAGTTCCAAAGGGTGGAATTCCTTTCCCTGCAGCATTTTCACTGACTGTCCCCTAATATCCATCTCCCTGAGAAGAGCCATCGGTATACTGATATTCGTCCAAAAATGTAATTTTGTGCGCTGTGAGGGTTGGGGAAAGTGAGTAGCCAGTGTTGAATATCCCACTGGTTCCCTTTGACTTGCCCCGAATGATCAAGGTTTTCTGATTCTTGTGCATTTTTGGTGAAAAATTAACGAGGATTAGTCCTTAATTTACCGCCATTCATTTAATAACCAGAGTTACGACAGCACCGAGAAAGGTGACCTACTACCAGTTTTCACGCTTAGGACCGTCTCACGATCCCCACGGTCTCATGATCAGACTTTGGGTGCTTGGCAACCACATGTGTTTACGATGGTTGTTGGCACCACCCTGGAATTGTCATCTGGGACCTTCCTAGGAAGCTTTTGACAGGTAGAGTCAATGGGAAAGCCAGGTTAGTTTGACGCTCGCATGTTTTAACAATGATGGTGATTCATTTAGCAGCCAGGTCAAATGTCGTAAAATGGGACGGCCAATATTTCCAATGAAAAGAATCAGGGAGAAAGCAGTAAGAACGACATTTGTTTAACACAAAACATCAGAAAACCGCTGCCAGTGTGGCAAACAAGATCGTTAGCAATCTGACCAAATGGATCCCAGCCTTAGATCTGTTCCAGCTTGTGGCCACCACCAACCTTTCTGAAGACCCTGGAAGCATCTAACATAGGAGGGGACATTTTGCAATCAAATACACGTCCCCCTTAACTTCCCGGTTGAGTTAATGCTCCAAGTGCAGAAACTCCAACCTTGGCCCTCACTGGCTGGGGAATTCTTGGAGTTGACATCAAGTCTGAAAAGTGGCCGAGGTCAGAAGACCCCCTGCTCTAAGGAAGGTGGGGTGGGCTCAGCCACGGAAGTGCTTTTTTTTCATTTGTTTTTCTAGGCAGCCCCCCAGCACTGAACCTGCAAATGAACTGTGTCTTTTATTTTTCAGGTAGGCTATTTGAGGGCTGGACATCGGGCTCCTGCGGCGCGTTCACGTCAAAGTTATGCCAGGCTTCACGATGTGTCGATTTTGTGTTTAGCATGGTCTCACTAATGGACATTGTGTCTCTGCGAAGCTTAGTGACAACTAACAGTCCCTGTTCACTTTTTTCAAAAAAAACCAAACCAAAATAAAACAACTACACAAAAGTCGTTCCCCCCCCCCCAAGCATTATTTGGAAGAGGGGAGGGCAGGGCTGTGGGAAGTGGGGAGAGGTTGTTGTTGTTAACTGACCTTGTGCCCTGGGCTTTGGTCGAACTCTGTCTAAGCCTGGACTTTGAGCATAGACAGAGGGACCCACAGAATAAACTAGAGACAAATATGTGGCCTTCGAAGGATAACTTTGGACCAATTCGTTCCAGTTCGATTTGCAATTTCTCCTCCCTTGTGTAGGCTCGATTTTGGAATTAAATAATTCTAGCTGATCCAGTTCCTTTTTTTCTTTTGTTTTTTATTATGAGAAGACATTGTCATATTTGGTAGCTGCCTGCGTTTGGACTGTAGAAAGCTTTCCTTTTGCTATGGATATTATTATTAACCTGTGACTTTTAGTTCTTTTGAAGTTGACATTTCTCTCCTTATTTTCCCTTCTCCAGTAAAATAAAACATTTGTAACAGATCCTTGAAAGTGTCTGCGTTGTGCAATTCGGGTTTGAAAGGACGAGCTTGCCTATTATCGGCACGCTTTGCAATTTTGCATCCAAGTAGAAGGGGCTGCCGGGAGGAATGCAGTCCTTTTCAAGAGCCAGAAGCTCAAAAGTTTATTTTCCTGGCTTAGGATTCATTTCCATTCAGAATTAGGGTTTTTCAGGGTTTTTTTTTAAGACAGGAAAAGAATGTAAGCTCTTATTTCTTATTTCAAACTGCACAAACTAGATTTGAGCTCCTGCCTCTGGTTTTGTCCCTCAGTTTCTGACATGTGAAGATTTCTCCAAAATGTCTATTTTCGAAGGGAAAAATCAGTTTAGCTTCAGACCTGGCCCACCCAATATGGGTATCTAAGCCATATCTACCTTTGGTACTGCTTAAAAAAGTGGCCACTGCTTTAAAATCATGAGGACCAGAAATATGTTTTTAATGAAAGACAAAACTACTCAACAGTTACAAATTGGCATACATATTGACAAAGAAAACAAAGCTTACAAGCACCCAACTGCCATTTTGCTATTCTTCCTGGGATACTTTGCAGGGTGTCGGCTTTGACCCCAACCATCAACTGTCTAATCTATGTATTACCAGCTCATCCTTGAACCTAACGAAAAACCTGTTTCACTTTTCCATTAAACTGATTTTAACTGATGCTGCCTCTATTGTTCTTGGCCTCCTAAACTCGGGGTGGGGGGCATAACGGAGGATGGAATCTGGACACAGTTGCGAAAGCGTTGTCCAAGTCTGCTTCCAAGGCAGCAGTTAATGAAGCCAATCTAAAAAAGAGGAGAAAGCCTTCCCGAGCTCCTCTGGACCGCCTTACTCAAAACTACGGCCCGACGCTCCTGTTGCAGCCAGTAAAGCATCTCTACGATGTCCCTCTCCATTTTACCTTCGTACGGGCGACCCTTGAAAGTTACCGTATCGTTGAAGGCATCACTGATGTGTTTCAGAATCACGCGGAGTTCGAAATTGTACTGGTCCAACTCGGAATACAAGTGGCTTCTGATGTTTGACTCTTGCGTTCTGTTGGCGAACGAGCCGAGCTCCTTGCTGAACAAGCGGTTAGGATCTGAAGCAGTTTGCTCAAACTCTTCTATTTCAGCCAGCAGGAGCTCCCTATCCTGAATAAACTGGGCAGCGACTTCCCAAGAATTCAGCATATCTGGAAGCAGTAAATAGTACTGGTTGGAGCTGTACTTGATGGCCATATCTAGCCTTTCCCGTTCGGAGAAATGAAGGACGGTCCATAGTCTTTCCAATCTCCTTTGTAGGACATTGCGATCTTCAAACCTGTGGTCACTAGTAGAACTTCCCAGGTCCTCCAACCAGGTGCTGCTGATATTCCACAGTCCGGTGTGGAATAGTTCTTTCTGGGACTGAAGCTCGGCTGTTTTTAGCTGTTTCCTCTTCACTTTCTGTTTCTTCACTTCATCCTCGTTTAACATTGCCTGCATGTCTCTCTCCTTCCCGTCTTTATCATCTTCTTCAGGGTTGTACAAATGAAATATAACCGGCAGATAGTCGGCGGTGTTGCTGCTGATGTATTTCAAGTACTCGTCGATGTTAAATGTGGCTTTCCACCATTTGAGCCAAGATGCATATTCTTTTGAAGCTAGCTTCTTCTTGGATAGATTTGGGGCGTGGGGTGCCTCAACCACTTCAATTGGGACGAAGGGCCCAGTTGGGAGAATTTGACTCAGCTCCGTATTAACAATCTGTTCACTTTTTCTCTTCGACAGTGTTGAGGAAGCAAAACAGCAGTAGCGAGGCAGGATAGTTGCAGGACACTCTATCAAGGATCCTTGGTCAAATTTCAGGTGGTCTTTAGGAATTGTATTCATCAGTTCCCTGTAGATCTCCTGGACTTCTTCTCCAGTAGAAAGCTTGGCGTCCAGCATCTTCATGGTAGCAGGACTTATCTCTCCCAGGAGGTGATTGTAGATTGGTAAAGACCTATCCATCATCACATTTTCCAAATAGTGCCTTTCAGACACCTGCAGATCAGCTGTCTTTACCACCATCCTATCATTGATTCTGACATTCACCGTCGCAGCCTGAGGATGAGAGGCCGGGGCGGCGATGATGGTGTTTCTCCGCTTCGTCTCAAAACGCTCTTCCTCACCCAGGGACTTGAGCATTCTCTGCAACTGTAGCTGGCGGTTCTCGTTGGCTTTGGTCCACGTCAACGCTTTAATGAGGGGAGGGAGATCTAAATCGTCTTGCTCGCCTTTCCACGGAGTCTTCTCCAAGACAGAACCCCGGACCAGCCTCTGAAGGTCTTCAGCCAGAGCTGCTGGACCCTTTAGTTCGCCAGGTTCGGGGGATTCGGGGCAGCGACAAAGCAGTTCAGGGCTAATCCGGCGAGAGATCAAATGGATGCCGAGTTCATCGGCTAAAAGCTTCCCTACCCTCATATTGGGCAAAGACTGGCACTTGAGAAGATGGGAAGTCGCCGGGATAATCTGAGGCCTAGACCAGTTGCGTACGGATCCACGGGGAGAAGGAGCGGCGATGGCGGCGACGGCCATTTGCTGCAGGAAATCAGTTTTCCTGGCCGTGGGTAGATTCAATTTCTTTATTTTGCTCATGTCCAGCAAGGGTAACTCTTCCAGCTCTTTCACATCCTGGGCTATTTTTTCCTTCTCCGTCAGTGTACGGGGCCGGATGTATCTGATGAAGTAGCAGATGGTGATGCCCAGGCGGTTGCCCAGGGAATGGGTGGTCATGGGGCCAAAAGGGCTGGAGGATTTGGTTGGCGAATCGGGCGGGTGGTCCGCCAGCCTCTTCATCTCCCACACCAGGCGCTGGCGCACGGCCACCACGTTGAGGAACTTGGAGCAATCCAAGGCCAGCTGGGCCGAGAAGCGGATGAGGTTGGCACAATCGGTGAAGACGCGCCGCAGCCGGCAGCACTCCATGAGGCCCAAATAGTGGCGGAAAAGGTGCTGGGACACCAAGCCGAGGTAGCTCAAGAGGTGCTGGTACAGCTCCCGGTTGGCGTCAGGGCTGAAGGCCGGGTCGTGCAGCAGGTGCTGGAGGTCTTTGTGGGCCTGCTTGATTTGGGTCAGGATGATGTCTCGGAAGGCCCTCAGGTGTTGAGGGCGGGCTCGGGCTTCCTGAGGCCCCGGCTCCAACCGGGCCTTCACCAGGTGCATCAGGGCCGAGAGCGTGATGGGCACCGGCAGCTCCTCTTCCTCTGGCGGCCCAAGAGAAGAGCCTGACAGGCAAGGCTTGACTCGGGAAAAAGTGGTGGGGAAGAGCGACAGCGGCGTCAGGATGCGACGGTACTGCTCCCGCAGCTGGTGCGTCCATTTTCCCGTGTCCTCCAGCCGGTACAGCGACCGCCCGGGAGGCGACACGCTCGACGCCATGGCGGGGAAATATATATATATATATATATATATATATATATATACCAACCGCCGCAACAGGCCCCGCTTTCGATTCGGTCGCCTTGACAACCGAGCGGTCCTTCGCCCATAGTCGTCCGGGCGGAATGTTTACGCCGCGGCGCCCGAGTTCCGCTCTCGGTTTCTACTGCGCATGTCCGCCTCGTACAACCAAGCGGGAGGGAGCGCGTCGAGGACTTCCGGTGTGTCTCCTTCAAAATAGTCCGGGTGGACTATAATTTTGTTTTTTTCCTTTTTATTCTTGGAAGGCAAGATGGACGGAGCTCCCGAAAGAGGCGGAGGCGTCCGCTGCACGGTGGGGGAACCCTTCCCGGGTGGGAGAATCGAGCGCTGCCTCTTCCTTCACTGTCCGACGCTTTGCGCATGTCCGAAGAGGTTGAAGGCGGGTGTGTGGGGGGGTCGTTTTGTAAAGCAGCTGCACCGGTTGAACTAACTGCTGGGTCATTCTTTAAAAAATGGCACCTTCTCCATCTCCAGGGAGGCAGGGAGGGCGCTTATATCTTATGGCTGAGGGAAGAAGTACAGCTAGTCCTCGACTTAGAACGGTTCATTTAGTGACCGTTACAAGGGCACTAAAAAAAAGTGACTTATGGCGGTTTTTTTAAAAAACACTTTTAATGACCGTTGCCGCATCGCCATCAGAGGCTTGGCAACTGACTCGTATTTACAACGGTGGGTCGCACGATCCCCCTTTTGTGACCTCCTCACAAAAGCAAAAGTCAACGCGGAAACCCAGATTCACTTTACAGCCGTGATAATAATTTAATAACGGCGGGGATTCACTTCATAGCGGTGGCGAGGAAGGTTGCAAAATAGGGCAAAACTCACTTAACCTATGTCTTGCTTAGCCACAGAGATTTTGGGGACCCTGGTCGTAATTCGAGGACTACTTCTATGGGGTAGGCAGAAGTATGGCAAGTGCAGGATCAAAGGCTCCTGCCCTTCCAGACTTTTTGTGGAAACTCATTTTAGATCAGAATTTTGGAATTAGGTCAGTATTTCTCAACTTTGGCAGCTTTAAGATATGTGGGCTTATTTATTTATTTATTTATTTTATTAAATTTTTATACCGCCCTTCTCCTGAAGGACTCGGGGCCGTGTACAGCCAAAAATAAAACCTACAACTATACGAAAGTTAAAAGACAATTTAAAAATATTAAATAATTTGGCCGAAAGAGCTAAAATAGAAACCACCCATTAAAATAGCATTTAGGTTTCCAACTCCCAGAAGGGTTCCGCTTATATATGTCAGGCGAGCCCATAATTCAAAGGCTTTTATATTTTTCACTGACAGTTTTGTGTTACTTTCTCCTCCTCTTCAATTGTAGCTGGAGTTTGCTGTCGAGATGACTTGTCAAAATTGTGTCGAGGCGGTCCAGAAAACACTGCAAAAGACACCAGGTGAGATCAGCCTCAGAACGATCAACTTTCTTTTCAAACGTTTATTTTATTTTATGTTATAAATTTCTATAATTTATAAATTATGATATAAATATCATAATTTATAAATAACTCAATGTGGTGAGCATATCCAACACACCCTTCCTCCTCCTTCCTTCCTCTTCCTGTTTTTCCCCTGTGAGGTGGGTTTTGCTGAGGGAGAGTGACTGGCCCAAAGACACAGCAGCCAGTTTCGTGGCTTAAGGCAAAACTAGAACTGGTTTTCATACCTAAAATAGAATTAGTCACCTGGTTTCTACCCAATAATTTACTTCCTCATCACTTCATTTTACCTACTGAAATTCCATAGATGTCAAAAGAGTGTGTCAGAAAGGAAACTCAGTTTTCCATCTAGTTGTTTTCTGGCTGAGTAGGAAGGACTCCTGGAATACTCAGCCAATACAGAGCACCAAATTTTTGGGGAAAAAAAACTCTAAATCCATTAATTATTGGAAGCCTTGTTCCAGATGCAAAATTATTTTCATGAATTGCTCGGCAGGGTGATGTAACCAGCTCAGACTTTTCTCAGATTTATTTATTATTTATTGATTTATTGGTTCGATTTATATGCCACTCTTTCTCCGGAGACTCAGGGCGGCTTATAATGTGTTAAGCAATAGCCTTCATACTTTTGTATATACCTGCTTAGTAGGGCTTTTGGGCCCCCCCTAAGCCGTGTTCTTTTTTATACAAAGTCAGTTTACTGCCCCCACAAGCAAGCTGCAGGATGATTATTGCATGTTAGAAGTTGTCTTTTGGTTGGAATTGACCAAAAATTTTTGAAAATCACAGTCCGCGTGATTGCAGACTGTTGCAAATGGCCATAAATAACGAGCCAATTGCCAAGCACCCAAACTACAATCACAGGACTGCAGAGTGGCATGTAGCAGTTAGAACTTTCAAAACGGGTCGTAAGTAGTTCTGGGGAGGTGCATTGTAATTGGAATGGTTGCTAAGGGGACCGGTTGTTAAGTGAGGATTACCTGTACAAGGAGACATCATGAGTGGTTGGAGGAAGGCAGTTAATAGAAACAAGTCTTTTAGTATCCTGACATTACATGATGTATGTTTACCACCTTGAATTACTTATAAGTAATAGAGGCAAGATAAAAATCTAATCAATCTAATGGATTAATTAAATTTATCCAGAGACCAGTTTGATCTAATAGTTAAGGCACCATGCTATCAACCAAAAGATTCTGAGTAATAGGCCTGCCGTAGGCATGAAAGCCATCTGGGTGACCTTAGACCAGTAGTTCCTAATGTGGGGCCCATGCCCCACAGGGAGGCAATTTGATTTTTAATAGGGGCAATTTGAAAATGACCTGTTAACTGAATTTTTGAAAGCCCGCTAAATGTTCGTATATATATGTGATGAAACAGCTTTTTGACTCGTGCAGTAGACAGGTCCTCAATGGAAGGCAGGTTGGTAGCCATTGTTTCTTCTGCAGTTCTAATGATCCTCTGAAGTCTGTGTCTGTCTTGTTGGGTTTCAGAACCAAATAATAAACGTGGGATATATAAAATTGCTTAACATGAGTGTGTCCCAATCTTGGCAACGTGAAGATGTGTGGACGTCAACTCCCAGAATTCCCTAGCAAGCTGCTATGCAGCCAGCTGGGGAATTCTGGGAGTTGAAGTCCACATGTCTTCACATTGCCAAGATTGGGATGCCCTACCCCCACGTGTTTCTTTATCTCCATTTTCTTACAGGCCTCCGCATAGTTGACATCCAGCTGGATTCCCAAACTGTCCTGGTGGAAACAAGTCTTGGTACCGAAGAAGTCCAGAACCTTTTAGAAACTACGGGACGCAAGGCTGTGCTGAAAGGAATGGGAAGTAATGTTCCAGGTAAATCCCAACACGATCTTCCACTTCCTTTTCCTGGAATAAATCTCCACCAAAGGTGTTAAATCGCTCTGTGATGTACAAGGTCTTTCCCCCCCCCAAGTGACTGGTGCAAAGTTGTTATGACCCAGGCCCAAGTAGGTAGTAATCGACGCAAACGGTTCCAAAACAAACAGACTTTATTAGAGCAGCTGAGAATTAACTCATTCTCAGCGTCGTCCAAACTAAATTAAAATAAACTCTTCATAACACAAATTCTTCAGTCTAATCACCAGCCTTGGTATAATTAGGCAAACTGCCAAAGGCTTCTCTTGGCAAAAGTTCAAAAAAAAAAAAGTTCAAATTATGCTGACTGGCGACTCCCAGGAGGAGGGCCTTCTGTGTGAGGGCTCCAACCCTTTGGAATGAACTGCCCCCTGAGATACGAAATATCCCTGATCTCCGTGCTTTCTGCCGTGCCCTCAAGACCCTGATGTTCCAACAGGTGGGGCTAAACATATGAACATGTGAATGTTTTTAAAATGTTATCTAATTTTAGGTTCTATTTAATTGGGCCAAACTATGTTATAATAATAATCTTAATTACCAATTTTATGATGTTTGTGTATCTATATTTTTCTTGATTGTACACCGCCTTGAGTCCTACGGGAGAAAGGCGGTATAGAAATATAATAAATAAATAAATAAATAAATAAATAAATAAATAAATAAATAAATAAATAAATAAATAAATAAATAAATAAATAAATAAATAAATAAATAAATAAATAAATAAATAAATAAATAAATAAAAGCAGAAGACGCCGAGAAGAGATAAGTGCAGCAAGACTATCAACGTTGTTTTCCGACAAAGAGCCCAAGAGATGGTGCTGGTCTTTTAAGCCTTATGGGAGGGGCCAGACATCTCTTGGCCCTACTCCCGAGTCATCCTCTTTGTTTTAGCTGCTCCTGCCTTCTGGCAGCTCTTCTCATGCGTGCACTAAGAACAGGCTCCTCCTGTTCCTCTGCCTCTCTGCTGTCAGCCTCTGGAGGCTCCGGAGTCTGCATATCACTCCCCAATGGCCCCGGCCCCATCTCTGCCTCCAACACAGAGCCCTCATCCGGGCCTTCCCCAGCCTCCAGGACTGGCCCATGTTCTTCCTCAGCCTCCTCACTGTCTGACTCCGCTGCCAGCTCCGCAGGCTGCTGGTGGACCATAACAGAAGTGGAGGGGAATCTTGGAAGATTTCTGATGGGTTTAAAGCATTGTCCCTAGAACTGATGGGATCAGCCATAAACCCTTCCGCAGAGATCTGCCACGTTATCTGGAGTATATTTCTCAACTGCGGCAACTTTAAGATATGTGGTTCTTCAACTCCCAGAATTCTTCAGCCAGCAAGGAACTGACAAACAAGCTAACAGTAAAAACAGTGGTGGGCTGCTGCCGGTTCGGGCAAACCGGTACTTGCGACCTGCAGGTGGGCCCTCCCACCCGCTTAGGCGCAATCCTGTCCTATATCGCTGTGTCGTTTGACACTGGACATATGCCTGGACGGCGCGGGAATGTGATTTCCCGTGTTTTGTGACACTGCATGCATGTGTGGATGGCACATGCTGACAGTTCTGGTGCTGAGCGAACAGGTTGTTACGGTATGTGACGCCCGCCTCTGAGTAAAAAGCCTAAGCACAGAACCTCCAAGATCATTCCCACTGACAGGACAATCCACTAGTACAGTGATGGCTAACCTTTTTGCCATTGCGTGCTAGGAGGTGGGGTCACGCGTGTGCCCAAACCCATAATCCTATGCGGCCCGTGCATACACACGTGACCCCCAACTCCCCCCCCTACTCCTGGCACACAGGCCATTTTTTCTCTCTCACCTGGCTCCAGAGCCTTTCTAGGAGTCTGGGGAGGGCGAAAACAGCCTTCCCCACCCTCACTGCTTTAGCAGACTAAGGAAGATAGTCAGAGATGATTCACACCCTGGTCGGTGTCTCTTCGCACTTCTACCATCGGGCAGAAGACATCAAAGCATAGCCAGCCGAACAAATAGGTTCAAAAATAGTTTCTATCATTGGACCGTCAGACTCTTAAACACAACCACAATCACTCCACGCACAAGCGGAAATGTATGACTAGTTGTTCTTTTTCTTTCTTTCTCTCTAATTACTTTCATAGGGATTATTCTTTATACTATTTACTGTATTTTTCGGAGTATAAGATGCACCTTTTTCACCCCCCAAGAGGGGGTGAAAATTTAGGTGCATCTTATACACCGAATGTAGCCCCGGCCACCCACTTGCCCCCACCCTTTGGCCTCTGCCTCCCAGCGGTTTACCTCCTTGCAGCAAGCAGCAAGAAGAAACAGGTCCTTTCAGATTCAGCACAGCCTATTTAGCACAAGTTGATTGGATCGGCCTCCCGATTCTCAGGTGTTTTGCTCTCAGCTGTTTTGCGCAGGGCTCTGCTACTTGCTGCAAGGAGGTAAATTGCTGGGAGCAAATTTTTTTTTCTTGTCTAATCAAGCTATGCTGAAAACGAAAATGAAAGTAAAGCAGGCTATATGCTGTTTGCTGCAAGGAGGCAAAATTGCTGGGAGGCAGAGGCAGATTTCTTTTTCTTGTTTTCTTCACCAAAAAAGGTAGGTGCGTCTTATAGTCCGGAGCGTCTCATACTCCGAAAAATACGGTACGTTGTTTGTATTCTTTGTCATGGATTGCACAGTGTGGCTAAAACCAATTCCGTTGTATACATG
The DNA here is from genome assembly GCF_059756535.1 of Pantherophis guttatus. NCBI lineage: Eukaryota > Metazoa > Chordata > Lepidosauria > Squamata > Colubridae > Pantherophis > Pantherophis guttatus. The sequence goes on from NC_142080.1 coordinate 8,143,586, forward strand.
ATGTACAATGACAATAAAGGCTACACTATACTAGTTTGGTGATGAAATGTCTGCAAAAAAACCACCAAGCTCAAGAGAGAACCAAGGGCCACTCAGATTATTTTCTACGCCAAACGTCCATTTCACACTCTGTTCACCTCCCTTTTTTTCCCCCAAGGATTGCTTGGCACTGCCGCCGTAGCCATGGTGTCCGGCCGTGGACTGATCCAAGGTGTCGTGAGGTTCCTGCAACTCTCGCCCGAAAAGTGCCTTGTGGACGGCACAATCGATGGTCTTCATCCGGGGCTGCACGGGCTTCACGTCCATGAATTTGGAGACCTCAGCAGGACTTTTGACAGGTGAGAGACTCTAGAACAGAGGTGTCAAACTGAAGGATCGCAGGCCAAATCAAGCCCAAGGGGGATGCTTAGATCTGGCCTGCAAAGGACCGGCCCACAATGCCTCTGTGCTGTGGTCCGCCAGCAGCTTGCGGAGCTGGCAGCGGAGTCGGACAGTGAGGAGTCTGGGGAGGAACATGGGCCAGTCCTGGAGGCTGGGGAAGCTCGGACAAAGGCTCTGTGTCGGAGGCAGAGATGGGGCCAGGACCATCTGGGAGGGATGTGCGGACTCCGGAGCCTCCAGAGTTGGACAGTGGCGAGGCAGAGGAACAGGAGGAGCCTTTTCCTAGTGCGTGCATGCGCAGAACTGCCAGAAGGCAAGAACAGTTAAAACAAAAGGGACGACTCGGGAGTAAGGCCTGGAGATGATTGGCCCCTCCATAAGGCTTAAAAGAGGAGCAAAGGTACACGTGAGCCCTTTGCAGGAAAGCAACGTTGTTAATTCTGTTCCCAGTCGGCATCTCTGTTTGATTCTGGACTCCGTGGGGCTTTGCCAAGTAGGTCTTTGGCAGCGTGTCAAGGGAGATAAAGGTTGGTGATTATCCCAAAGGACTTCTCCCGAAGGACTTTTTGCAACTAATTGGGACTCAGCTGTGAATGAAAATTATTCACAGCTGTTGCAATAAAAGAGGTTTTTGGGGACTACTCGTGTGTTTTAATGACTCAGGAAGCCTAGGTCCCAACACTCTGCCAGCAAAAATGGAGCTTCGGAGGGCCCCATTTTCAGCCTGGACAGCCTCCTCCAGCTCTCTGCCACCAAAAACGGAGCTCAGGGGCTGGGGGGCCCTCCGTTTTCACTGGCAGAGGGCTAGCAAAAGGAGAAATGTTTCCCCTTTTGCATTTGAGCATCCAAGAAGGGACAGGAAAGGAGAAGGGGAAAGAGGAAAGACAATGAAAAAGAAGGGAAGATGGGAAGAGAGCAAGGAAGGTAAAAGAAGGAAAGAGGGGGAGGAAGTAAAAAGGAGAAGGAAGAAGGAAGCAAGGAAGGAAAGAAGGAAAGATAGAAGGAAGGAAGGAAAGATAGAGAAGGAAGGAGGAAAGATAGAGAAGGAAGGAGGGGAAATAGAGAAGGAAGGGAGGTTAGAGAAGGAAGGAGGGAAAATATAGAGAAGGAAGGAAAGGAAGGAAGGAAAGATAGAGAAGGAAGGAGGGAAAATATAGAGAAGGAAGGGAGGATAGAGAAGGAAGGAAGGAAAATATAGGGAAGGAAGGAAGTAAGTCCTGCCTTAGCACTTGGTTCCCAGCAGACAGCAAACCTCCTCTCTAGGACAAAGGTTTGGTGCTCTCCCTGGTCTCGCTTTCCTCTGCTGGAGACAATGGAGCCCCCCAGCTCTGCCGGGGGCCACCGCAGTGGCAGGTGTCCCCAACAGAAGTGAGGTTGAGCTGGCCATGCCCCCCCCGCCCCCCCCTCAGGTCAAACACACCCCTGATGCCGCGCTGAGTGAAATTCACTTTGACACCCCTGCTCTAGAAGGTGTTTTTTTTCCCTCTTCAGGTGGTTTCAGGGGTTGTAAAAGTTGGAGAGAAGTTTTGTTTTCCTGACCACCAAATCTCCCACTCTTGATTTTATCCTAAACAGTTGTGGAGACCATTTCAATCCCAAAGGGGAATGCCACGGAGGCCCCCAGGATCTGCACAGGGTGAGTTAGGCCACCGCTTGCTTTTTATTTTTCTTGCTTTACCGTACTTTTCGGAGTATAAGATGCTCCGAAGACTAAGACTTTCCCCACCCCCCTTAAAAGTGGGTGAAAATTGTGGCGCGTCTCATACACTGAATGTAGCCGAAGCCCCGCCCACCCGCCAGCCCACACCCTTCTGCCATTTTTGGCCCCTGCCTGGCTGACGGCACCCTGAGGAGTCCTTCTCTGTGGGAGCGTACTGGCCGGTGGGAGGCTATCAGTGGCAGAAGGCGGTCCCACAAATACCCACGTCCTATGCCATATACACCGGAATGTTTTATACTCCGAAATACAGTATACGGTATGTCTCTATTAACCTTGTATGGACTTCTAGGTTGTGAATGCTCCAACACTGGAGGTTTTTAAGAAGCTAATTGGGCAGCCATTTTGTCCTGGGAATGGTACAAGGTTTCCTGTTTGAGCAGTGGGTTGGACTAGAAGACCTCCAAGGTCCCTTCCAAGACAGTTATTCTGTTATTGCTATGAATTGTGACTGTAAGTTGAGGACCGAATCGGTTTTTCAGCACGCAGGCGATCTTGGGAACATCTTGGCCGCTGCTGATGGAAGAGCATCCTTTCGGATGGAAGATCCTCAGCTGAAGGTGAGTCGCCCCGGAGCAAAGAAACCGTCCAGCAAATGGGGGGATGGAAGAACTCACTGGGGGCAACGGATCAGGAAGGGTGGGTTTGCAGCAGCTGGTTATATTTCCCCCCCCCTTTTACCCAAGCTGGAAACTGCCCATCCTCTGCAACTAGCGTAGAAGCTGTAAGTTCTAGTCTCCAGTTTAGGCGTGAAACCTGGCTGGGGTGACTTTGGGCCAATCACCAGCAGACTGTGAGTTCTAGTCCCGCCATAGATATAAAAAGTAGGCTGGATACCTTTGGGCCAATCACCAAAAGATGGTCAGTTCTAGTCCTGCTTTAGGGATGAAAGTTGGCTGGCTGACTGTGGGCCAATCTCCACGAGATGGTAAATACTAGCCCTGCCATAGAATAGGGAAATGAAGAAGGCTAAAGAATAAATAGAAAGGCAGAGATATAAATAAGATGGAAATTGTTAGCACATGTATGATGAGAACAGTGGTGATTATTGTTAATATGGTATTATTACTAGAAGATATTAAGAAAATTGAGAATTTTATCAGGTTTAATTGTTTAATATATTACAACATTAAGTTTAGGGAAATAATGTGAATGATGTTGTAAATGGTGAAAGAAGTTGCACAGGGATGCTTGTACCCAGATGATACGCTGCTTACGGAAGGATGGAATGTTTTATCTTTGTAATTGAAAAATAAAAAACTTTTTATTAAAAAAAAAAAAGAATAAGGATAGGATAGGATAGGACAATAACAGAAGAGAATAGAAAATAGAATAGAATGGAATGGAATATAGAATAGACTAGAAAATAGAATCTATATATATAAAAGCAAAACCACTCACGTCGTAATCATCAAATCTCCAGAACAGTAAAGCCTACAAACTTAAAATTTGCCACATATGTTCCTCTTGGCTTCTAGGTGCTCACTAAGAAAGGATTTTTCGAAATGACCATCAGAGCATTAATATTTCCTATATTATTATCACACGCTCTGATGCTAATTAGTTAAGACGTTCTACTCCCGCTCCCAACTTGAAAATAACTCTGGAGAGAATGGGATAGCATAGGACAGATTTCTGTGGGACAAGCCTCAGGGAGAGAAGGAGCTAGAAAGCCTGAGGGTAGAGAAGGGGAGAGGATAGGGGAGGATTCTGTGGGGCAAGCCTGAAGGAGAGAAGCGGAGAGGAGAGGCCGATCGTAACTACTTGTTAATTTTCAAGCTTTAACCGTCAATTTATCAAACCCCATCACAGAGTTTCGTAGCGAAGCACAAGTATCCAGCTAGTAGACAATACAATACAATACAATACAATACAATACAATACAATACAATACAATACAATACAATACAATACAATACAATACAATACAATACAATACAATACAATACAATACAATACGGAATGGAACAGAATGATTGGACACACAAGGAATTTGTCTCATAAGATCTCAGTGCACGAATGCTGGCTGGGGGACTTTGGGCTAATCATCAGGAGCCTGCAAAAAGTGACTTCCCACCCATATGAACATCCTCCTGTCCCTCCAGTCCTGCGATTATAGATTTACGCCCTCAGCCCCCATCGTTCATTTATAACACGGTCCGATGAGCGCCATTTCTGACAAGCAAAGTCAATGATGGAAGCCGGCAGGGAAGGTTTGCCAACCGCACTCCGGTGATATCTTACTTAATGACCAACGTCCCTTGCTTAATGACCAGGTCCACCCGTCAAAAAAATTGGGTAGGATCCCATGATGCCTCCTCCCTTAGGCAATTTGCCGTTGAAGGATGAATCTCCGATCCCTTTTCGTGGTCATGAATCGAGGACGTCCCCTACAGATAATCTTGTTTGTGACCGTCGTGGAACAAGGTTGGGTCCGCTGACGGTGTTGTCTTCTTCCCCTCCTTAGGTGGACGATATAATCGGCCGTTCCTTGGTGATAGACGAAGGGGAGGATGACTTGGGCCGCGGGAATCACCCTCTGTCAAAAATCTCGGGAAATTCCGGGGAGAGGTGAGGAAATCCAGAACTGTTTATCTTTTTTTTTTTTTTTTGCTGGAAGACGAGGGTTTTCTGATCGCCTGTGAAGAAGCAGGAAGGAGCCACAGATTGGGATCTGCTGTTTGCATGTACAGGTAGTCCTCGACTTCCAACAGTTCATTGTTGTGGCCCCGCCAGCCGAGCTGGCAGCAGAGTCGGACAGTGAGGAGGCTGGGGAGGAACCTGGGCCAGTCCTGGAGTCTGGGGAAGGCTCGGATGAGGGCTCTGCATCGGAGGCAGAGAGGGGAGCCAAGGCCGTCTGGCAGTTATCAGCTGCCTCCAGAGCTAGACAGCAGTATATAACTTTTTTTTTTTTGTATATAACTTTTTATTATTTTTTATAAAAACAAAATAAATCAAATTAAAAACAAACAAACAAACATTTAGTACATCTGACGCCCCCTCCTTGTGACATCTCGGTGTTATCTTCAGTCGTTCTTCTTCCAAAAAAGGAAGTTCCTTCTATCTTGATCTTTATACAAACCATTTTAATATCTCCTTACTAAAACAAAATTTTGCCTATCAAATTTTAAAAATACAATCATAAAGCTTTTATCTTTTATATCTCTTTTCCAACCAATAATAGAAACAGTGCCATGTTCTATAATACTCTATCTCTTCCCTATCTTTAATCCTTAAAGTCAATCTATTCATTTCTGCACAGTCCATAATTTTTTTTATCACCTGATCTTCCAAAGGTGTTTTCTCTGCTTTCTAATTTTGAGCATAAACAATTCTTGCAGCTGTTATTACATGTATAATCAAATAAGTGTGTTCCTTACTAGTCTTTTCTGGAAGACTACCCAATAGGAACCGACAGCAGTGAGGCAGAGGAACAGCTGGAGCCTGTTCCCAATGTGCGCATGCGCAGAGCTGCCAGAAGAAAAGAACAGCTAAGAAATCAGGGTCGACTTGGGAGTAAAGCCACAGATGGACGGTGAATGGCCCCTCCCATAGGAAATAAAAGAGGAGTGAAAGGGGAGTGGGCTTTTGCAGGAAACAATTCGTTCCGAATCTCAGAGACTCTGTGCCACGTCTTTCCTTGTGTTTGGAAAATATTTACATGGCAGCTTTCCAAGCGAGATAAGGTCTGTGGTCATAAATTCACCTTTGAAAGACTGCTTGCCAGGCCTTTCCTGAAGGTGAATGAGAGGAATTCACGTTCGTTTAATAAAAGGGGTTTTGTGGGGACCAGGATTCTGCTCCGTGCTTTTTGGGGAAGCCTAGGTCAGAACATTCATTTAGTGACTTTTCAAAGTTACAACAGCACTGAAAAAATGGGACTTAGGACCGTTTTTCACACTTAACAACCGTTGCCGCATCCCTGCGGATCACATGATTAAAATTCAGACACCTGGCACAACTGTCTCATATTTAGGACGGTCGCAGTGTCCCGGGGGTCCTGCGAATCCGTTTTGTGACTTCCTGACAAGCAAAGTCAACGGGGAAGTCAGGTTCAGTTAACCAGCAGTGTTAGTAACTTCACAGCTTCAACGATTCACTTAACAACTGTGCAAGAAAGGTCATAAAATGGGGGCAAAACTCATTTAACAAATGTCCTGTTTAACAACAGAAATGTTGGACCAAATCATGGTTGTAAGTCGAGGACTACCTGTATTGTACCCAGGTAGTCCTTGAATTATCACCAGTAACTTGGCAAGGGGGGGGGAGTTGATTCTCGGACTTTAAACTGATACATAAGTTCCTTCTGGTTTAGAAAAACAAATATAGAAAATCCATATCACCAAGGGTGACAGGATAGCAGACTTCCAGTATTTAAGGGGCAGCCACAAAGAAGAGGGAGTCAAGCTATTTTCCAAAGCACCAGAAGGCAGGAGAAGAAACAATGGATGGAAAGTAATCAAGGAGAGAAGCAACCTGGAACTGAGAAACTTCCTGACAGTGAGAACAATTAATCAGTGGAACAGCTTGCCACCAGAAGTCATGGGTGCTCCAATCACTGGAGGATTTTAAGACGAGACTGGACACCATTTGTCCAGAATGGTATAGTCTCCTCCTTGAGCAGGACTAGACTAGAAGACCTCCAAGGTCCCTTCCCTTCCCTTGTGGTGCAGTGGTTAGAATGCAGTATTGCAGGCTAACTCTGCCAACTGCCAGCAGTTCGATCTTGACTGACTCAGCCCTCCATCCTTCTGAGCTCAGTAAAGAAGCTGATTCTGTAAACCGCTTAGAGAGGGCTGTAAAGCACTGTGAAGCGCTATATAAGTCTCAGTGCTATTGCTATTACCCTTCCTTCCTACCTTTTCTTTCCTATTCCCTCCCTCCCTTCTTCCCTCTTTCTTATTAGAATGCAGTATTGCAGGCTAGTTCTGCTGATGGCCAACAGTTTGATCCTGACAGGCTCAAGGTTGACTCAGCCTTCCATCCTTCCGAGGTCGGTAAAATGAGGACCCAGATTATTGAGGGGGCAAACAGGCTGACTCTGTAAACCGCTTAGAGAGGGCTGTAAAAGCACTGTGAAGCGGTATATAATTGCTATTGCTGTTCCGTTATTCTGTCATTCATTCTAAACCAGCTTTCTGTCTAGATCAGGGATGTGCAAACTTAAACACTCAAAAGAGCCATTTGGACCCGTTTCCCACAGAAAAGAAAACACCGGGAGCCACAAAAACCCTTCCTGTGCCTGACTATTTCTTGAGCGGCCACAAAACTAGCATATGTAGTTGAATTAAACGTTCTGTTTTCTTCTAAAACTTTTCTTTTCTTGGATTTATCCGTGGTTGGCCTACCGGGGGTCGAAAAACTCAATAAATCGCATGATGGCGGGTGTCGCACGTTGGCGGTTGTGACGCCTATTTTGAGTGACAGGGAGCCGCAGCAGAGGGGTGAAAGAGCCACATGCGGCTCCAGAGCCGCAGGTTACTGACCCCTGGCCTAGATAAAAATATTCTTTTTGTTTAAAAAAAAAAAACGATTTGACCTTTCCCTGTTTTTTTTTTTTTTTTTGCAGAGTGGCCTGCGGAATCATTGCTCGCTCATCCGGCCTCTTCCAGAATCCCAAGAAAATATGTACCTGTAGCGGAGTGACTCTTTGGGAAGAGCGGGAAAGGTCAGGGAGCAGGCTAGGCCAGGCCGTTCCCGGACAACCCACTCCTCATCTGTAGGACGTGGACGCCTGCTGCTGTGCTCCCCCCCCCGCTCTGGAGTTTGCAAAGTGGGGTTCACCGATTCTCTTAAGGCACGGAGATCTCAGTTGGCCTCCCGGAAATGACCCCAAATAAGGCAGGTTCGTGCATTTGTGTGTGTGTTTTTGTGTCTCTGGAGAGAGACACAAACATCCAAATCGGCTTTTTGCTGGCACGGGAAAAGATCATTACTGCACTTGAAAGATTTCTCCCCCCCTCCCCCCCACAAACCTCCAAACATTCCAATAAAGCACATCGCTTTTAGATTTTTGGGGGGGGGTTGGTTTTCCCACACACGCACAATTTTTTTAGGCTTAAGTCTTGGGATTTATTTATTTTTTTCCCCTTTTGCTTCTTCTTTCTTATGGCCCTATTTTAGGATTGTGGGAACAGTGCCTTTCCCTTTCTGTGCGGGGCACGGAAGGAAGAAAATTAAACATCTGGTCCGCAGCCAAAGATTAGGGTTACGCTGGTGAGATTGCAGTGGGTAGTTTAAAAGGGAGTTATTGTTGCTAGTTGCGAAGTCGTGTCCAACCCATTGCAACCCCATGGATATAGTTCCTCCAGGCCTTCCTGTCCTCTACCATCCCCTGGAGTCCATTTAAGCTCACGCTGACTGCTTCAGTGACTCCATCCAGCCACCTCGTTCTCTGTCGTCCCCTTCTTCTCCTTTTGCCCTCAGTCTTTCCCAGCATTCGGCTCTTCTCCAGGGAGTCCTTCCTTCTCATTAGGTGGCCAAAGGATTTGAGTTTCCTCTTCAGGATCTGTCCTTCTAGAGAGCAGTTAGGGTTGATCTCCTCTAGGACCGACCGGTTGGATGGCCTTGCAGTCCAAGGGACTCACAGGAGTCTTCTCCAGCACCAGAGTTTAAAGGCCTCCATTCTTTGGCCTTCTCAGCCTTTCTTTCACAACCATCCATTGCAACTGGGAAAACCATAGCCTTGACTATACGCACTTTTGTTGGCAGGGTTAAAAGGGAGAGTTTCCCCCTCCCAAAAGGCAACTTTCTCTGTTAGGTTGGGGCAATATGAGATGGCATTCTTTCTCCTCCCATCCTTATCTGAAGAACTCAAATCCTTTGGCCACCTAAGGAGAAGGAAGGACTCCCTGGAGAAGAGTCTAATGTTGGGAACGATGGAGGGCAAAAGAAGAAGAAGGGGACGGCAGAGAAGGAGGTGGCTGGATGGAGTCACTGAAGCAGTCGGCGTGAGCTTAAATGGACTCCAGATGATGGTAGAGGACAGGAAGGCCTGGAGGAACGTGGTCCATGGGGTTGCGATGGGTCGGACATGACTTCGCAACTAACGACAACAACAACAACAGAGGTTGCTACAATACCATAAATTGTTAGTACAGGCAGTCCTCGCCTTACAATAATTCATTTAATGACTGAACGGCATTCAAAAAAGTGACTTGTGATTGTTTCAACATTCACGTAATTAAAATTCAGATGCTCTCCAGCTGGCTCCTATTTATGACGGTCTCCGTGTCACGTGATCCCCTTTGGCGACCGTCGATGACAAGCAAAAGTCAACGCGGGAAAGCCAGATTCCCTCAACAGCCGTGTCGCTAACAACTGCAGTGATTCACTTAACAGTCGTGGCAAGGAAGGTCGTAGAACAGGGCAAAAATCCACTCAGGAAACGTCTCACTTAGCCACAGAAATTTTAAGACTCGATTGTGATCGTAAGTCGAAGATTTCCTGTATCCAAGTCGGCTGCCCACAGACTTCTTGGGATATGTGTGATGGTGCCTTAGTTTCTGTAAAATAGAGCTGGACTAGAAGTGCTCCAACTTTATTATTCTGTGTAAAGCGTGAGAAAGTAGGGGAGTGGGACGGATAGTCCTCATCTTACCGCCATTCATTTAGCGACCATCCGAAGTTACAACGCCACCAAAAAAAAGCAACTTGTGAGCAATTGTTCCCACTTAAGACCGTTTGCAGCATCCCCAGGGTCACGTAACACGATCAACATTCAGACGCTTGGCCACTGACTTGCATTTACGACGGCTGCAGTGTCCCCGGGGGTCGCGTTTTGCGACCTTCCGACCGACAAAGTCAACGAGGAAAGCCAGATTCACTTAACAGCCGTGTCGCTAAAGTTAACCAAGTGTAGGGATTCATTTAAACCACGTGACAAGAGAGGTAAAATGGGGAAGCTCACTTAATGACTGCTTTCGTTTCATGCTGGAAATGTGGAGCTCAGTTGGGGTCGTAAGGCGAGGACTACCTGTACCACAAAACCGTTGTGTATTAGGGTGGGCTTGGGAGTGGATTTTTCACGCGAGGCTTCTGTCTGGGGACAGTGGTGCAATTTGAACTGTGCCTCTGGTTCTTTTTATTTCTTTGACCATCCATTAAATTATATAATCTTCTTAAGCAGCTGCTGTGTCTCTTCTGGTTTAATGCATACATAAAATGGATTTTTTTTGTGTGTGTGTGTGTGTGATATATCCGTTTCAGAAATTCCATGGTGATGCTTAACTTATTTTGTGGCCGGTTTTTTTCAGAGCTAACTCCATGTTTTCAACCAGTGGTTGTTGGGTTTTTTTTCCTCTGCAAAAGTGGCCACTTTTAAGAGGCCTGGATTTCAACTCCCAGGAGTCCCCATCTATTTTAAAAAGTTTGCAAAATTAACTGCCTTAAATCTTTTCCGATAGGCAGCCAGCCGTAGGATAAACCAGAAAGGTTCGGCAAACATTCTGACTCTTTATCTACGGCAACTTTTTTATTGCAGAACTCTCATCAAATGATAATTTGCATCGAAAGGGAGCTGCTGGTGTCCAATAATCACAGGTCGAAATTTCGAATTTGTTTTCATTATTGATGTACCCTATTCCCCCGAAAATGAGACCCTGTCTTTTTTTTTTTTTAACCCTGAAATAAGTGCTTGGCCTTATTGCCATGTGCTCAAAAGCCCAATTGGGCTTATTATCAGGGGTGTCTTATTTTGGGGAAAACAGGGTAGCTGTCATTAACCAACCCATGGAAGGAGGAAAGTAAGAAAAAAAAAAAGTCCCAAAAGCCCCAACTACAGATTTAAAAAACAACCTTCTACCCTTTTTATATCTATGGAAAGCGGGAACAGCGGTTTGCGCAAGCGCAGTGAGAAAAGATGGAGGAGGAGGGCGAGCGGTTCCGTTTCAGTTGCAGGGTCACATAGAGCTATTCAATCCCTTAGAGTGGCGCATCTTTTTTTTTTTTTTTAATTTGATTTATATGCCGCCCTTCTCCGGAGACTTGATGAAGTGTCCTCTTTTTTTTTTCCTTTTAAGAAACTCCCCATACCCTTCCCCGATGTGAATCCACGCTTCTTTCGGGTTTAGTTGTCCCGAAGCTTCTTGTTCGCACGAAATCGCGTCATCCCGGGATCCCTTAAAAGGAGATGGGGGGGTCTACCGCGCATGCGTTGTCTCGCGCCGGGCAGGAGCGCGAAGCGAGACGTCTCGCGCTCGGAGGAGGGAAGGGGGCGTGTCCTAGCTCCGCGCATGCGCTTCGGCGCGCTCCCCCGCGTTTTCCCCTCAGAAAGCGCGTCGCTCTCGCGGGCGCCATTTTGAGCGGCCGCCTCGCCTTCTTTTTTTTTTTTTTTCCCCTCCCCCCCTTTTCTTCCCGCCTCTCGCGTCGCCCTTCTCCGGTTTCTCCTCAGGACCCGCGGGGCGCGCCATGCAGGCGGGCGTGAAGGTGTTCGTGGGCAACGTTCCTGAGGAGGCTTCGCAGGTAGAGCTTCGCGACCTCTTCGAGGCGGCGGTGCCGGGCGAGGTGCTGAAGGTGGCCCTCATGAAGCAGTTCGCCTTCGTCCACCTCCGCGACGACGCGGCGGCCGACCGCGCCATCCAGAAGCTCAACGGCCACCTGCTGCACTGCCACCGCGTCGTCGTCGAGCTCTCCCGCCCGAGGCCCACCCACACCGTCAAGATCTTCGTCGGCAACGTCTCGGCCGCCTGCACCAGCGGAGAGCTCCGCGTCCTCTTCCAGGAGTTCGGGCCCGTCGTCGAGTGCGACATCGTGAAAGGTAAGCGCCCCCCCCTTCTCTCTCTCTCTCTCTCTCTCTCTCTTTCGCCTCGAAAGGAGCGGTGGAGTTGTGGGGGGGGGAAGGGAGGAAAAAGCGCCTTCCGTTCGCGCAGATAGGCTGCCTCTGGACGGGGAGGCTCTGCTCCCGGCGCTCCCTTTGGCCGATGGCGGGTAGTCCTCGATTTACGACCGACAGATTTTTTTTCTCCTTCTCCCCGGTGGCCCCCCCGCCCCCTTAATTTCCATGGTCAAAAAAGGCACCTGTGGGTGAATTTGGCCCCGGTTATTATTTTTTTTTTAAAGGACCGTTCGTGCCACGGTTGTGAAGCGAATCGCAGTGAGGTAGTCCTCGACTTACGACCGGCAGGAGCCCCCCCTTTTCTCTCTCTCTCTCTCACTCTCTTCTTTTTCTCCCCTTTTTCTTTTGCTTTTCCCTCTTCTGTCCCCCCCCCCCGTGCTCTCTCCTTCACTTCTTTCTCCCTCCCCCCCACCCAAATTTCCATGGCCAAGCAAGGCATATGTGGGTGAATTTGACCCCCGTTTTTTTTTAAAGGACCGTTTGTGCCACGGTTGTTAACCGAATCGCAGTACAGTTAGTCCTCGACTTACGACCGGCAGACCCCCCCCCCTTTTCCTCCCCTTCTCCTTTTTCTTTTTCCCCTTCTCCCCCCTTCACGCCATCTCTCCTTCTTTTCTCCCCCCCCAATTTCCATGGCCAAATAAGGCATCTGTGGGTGAATTTGGCCCCAGTTTTTTTTAAAGGACCGTTTGTGCCACCGCAGTACAGTTACTCCTCGACTTACGACCGGCAGATCCCTTTTTCTCCCCTTTTCCTTTTTCTCCTCCCCCTGCTCTCTCTCTCTCTCTCTCTCTCTCTCTCTCTCTCTCCCCCTCCCTCCCTCTTTTCTCCCCCTACCCCAATTTCCATGGCCAAGCGAGGCATCTGTGGGTTAATTTGGCCCTGTTTTTTGTTTAGTACCATTTGTGCCACCGTTGTTAACCGAATTGTAGTACTAGTAGTCCTCGACTTACGACCGCCAGACTCTCTTCTTCTCCCCCCCCCGCCACACACAATTTCCATGGCCAAGCGAGGCATCTGTGGGTGAATTTGGCCCCGTTTTTTTAGCACCGTTTGTGCCACGGTTGTTAAGCGAATTGCAGTTAGGTAGTCCTCGACTTACGACCCACAAGGGAGCACCAAAAATTAAGTTCTTCAGTGCGACATTTGTTCAAGTGAGTTTTGCACCCCTCCCCCCCCAATTTTACAAACTTTCTTTGTTAAGGGAATCACTGGAGTTGTTCAATGAGTAACCTGGTTGTTAAATGAATCTAGTTCCCTCCCGCCTTGTCTTTGCTTGTCAAAGAAAATCGCAAAAGGAGATCACGTGACACACACACACACCCCGCGATACAACAACAGTGATAAAAATGAACCCGTGGCCAAGCATCGGAATTTTGATCACACAATTATGGGGAATGCTGCAAAGGTAACCGTGAAAAATGGTCATAAGTCAATTTTTTCATGGCCATTCTAATTTTCAACGGTCACTAAATGAACTGTTGTAATTTGAGGACTACCTGTTGTTAAGTTAGTAACCCGGTCGTTAAGAGAATCTGCTTTCCCCATTGACTTTGCTTGTCAGAAGGCTGTAAAAGGGGATCACATGACCCCTGGAACGCTGCAACCGTCATAAGTACATGCCAGTCGCCAAGCGTCTGAATTTTGATCACATGACCACGGGGATGCTGCAATGGTCACAAGTGTGAAAAAACGGTCGTAAGTCACTTTTTTCAGTGCTGCTGTAACTTCGGTCACTAAACAAACAGTTATAAGTCGAGGACTGCCTGCAGTGGAGGATGGTGGGAGGGGGTGTGTTAAAGGATCGGACTCCAGGGTGGCGTTTGGTGTTTTAATTCTCATTGCTCTGTTTCCCCTTTTCATCTATTCATTAGCTTTTGCCACAGCTCCGACGCCGACCAAACGCACCGGCGGGCGGTGGTTTGCAAAGACAAGAGACAAGGCCACCCTTTAATCCTTTGGCTCGGGCGCCCCCACACACAATGGAAAGGGCTGGGGAGGGAGAAGGGGGCCTTTTTCTGGGGGTGGGTGGTTGGATCGGACCCCGGTCGCCAAGGGACACAAATGATGGAGCGCAGTGCCATGGACATCTCTCCTTTGAGTGCCCTTGGGGCGGGAAAGAGGGCATTTTGGCAAAGAGCGAGCGAGACTCAGTAGGGACCGATAGGCCCGTCTTCTGTCAGCTGTTTCCTGTTTTATTAGTGTGGATTCCTTGCTGGGGGCAGCAGGGTGGCAGTGAAACATACAGCCTCCAGTCTCGGCCAGATTTTTTTTTATTATTATTTTGACAAATCACTCAAGGCGACAAAAATACCCAAACACACCTTTCTCCTCCACATTTTTTCCCACCACAACAACCCTGGAAAGTGGGTTGGGCTGAGAGAGGTACTAGCCCAAAGCCACCCAGCTGGGGGGACTAGAATTTATCATCTTCTGATTTCTAGCCTCGTGCTTTAATCATGGTTTGCTTCTGTTATAGATGGCTGCAGTACCCACAAAGGGGGGGAGAGGGGGAAGGGAAGATGAATCTCTCTGCCCACACCCCCATCCCTTTGCCTTGGGAAGCATGTCAGCAAAATATTAAGAACAGGAAGTTGGTGGTGGTTTGATGTAGTTGGAGCTCTGTTCTTTTCCCTCCATCTTGGAGCCAGACAAATATTTATCCTGTCTGGTTCTTCCAAGAGTCCCATTGTAGAGGTTGGATATACTACTTTTAGTATACTTTTAGATTTTTTTTCAATCTTTTTTTGCCATTGTTGTGAATCACTGCAGTTTTTAAGTGAATCACGTGTTTGTTGAGTCAAACCAGATTTCCCCACTGACTTTGCTTGTTGAAAGCTCACACATGGCAATTCTGTAACTCCAGGGCACTGCAACCATTGTAAATACATGCCGGCTGCCAAGCATGCAACTTTTGATCACAAGCAAAACCGCTTGGGTTACTACAATGGGCATAAGGGCAAGCACCAGTAACTTTTTTCAGTGCCGTCGTAACCTTGAATGGTTGCTAAACAAGAGGTTGTAAATCAAAAGACTTCAAAGAGGTTGAGTGGTTGGAGATATGGGTCTATATATTTTTGTGCCTGTGGTCAAAAGGAAGAGCAAAACATGTGCCTAGTAACAATCTTACTATTTTTCTGATAGTGCTTTTTTCCCTACTTGCAGTGCAAGTAGTCCAAATGTAAGGTTATGAAAGCATGGATTGATAGTCTTTGCTCGTGATGGCGTGCCACAGGTGGCTTGCGGAGCCATTTCTGTGGGCACGTGAGCCATCGCCCTAAGTTAGCTCCACTGTGCATGCGTGTGCGCCTCCTGCTAGCCAGCTGATTTTTGGGTCTGCCGCGCATGCGGAAGATGAGTGCACATGCCCATGCCTCCCTTCCCAGGAGTCTCCACGCAGCCCGTTTTAGATGCCAGGTAAGTACAGGGCTCGCGCGGAGGCTCTGGAAGACCGAAGAACGGGCCTACTGGAAGTCTCCAGAGGTTTCCAGCCTCCGGAGGGCCAGGGGAGCCATTTTCGCCCTCCTAGAGGCTCCAGGAAAGCCTCTGGAGCTTGGGAAGGGTGAAAAATGGGCCTACCGGAAGTCTGGAAACGGGCCATTTCCGGCCTCCAGAGGCTTCAGGGAGGCCTGCTGGGCCCAAAATGGGGTGAAAGGGGGTTGGGCGCATATCCGCGGTGGGGGGGAGCGCGGGAGGGGTCGCGTTTGCCTGTGCAGGAGGGTGGGGCAGTGGGGTGGTCATGCGTACATGCGCAGAGGGGCGGAGCGTGTGGGAATCATTGCATTATGGGTGTGGGCACGCCATCACTGGTCTATGCTAGTAGTCATTGATAGAAAACCTCCATGGTCCCTTCCGGAAATAGTTGTGGGAAATCCAGCATGATTCATCAGTGAACCAACTGAAGTATAAAACAATTCGGCAAACGTGACATAGATAAATCCCCATGGAAATGGGAAAAAGACATGTCGGGAAAACAAGTGAACCAGGTCAACTTTTTTGCGGTAGTTATGGATTAATATATTCTTAAGACTTAATGGGGAAAATATTTTGTTTCCATGAAAGAGCTGAGAAATATCCTCGAATGACAATATTTGTAGTGTAAATATAATTTTTAATCTTTTTATTATATTTAGGTGCCGCCCATCTCACTCTGCAAAGTGACTCTACAGAATTATAGAATATGTAAACTTAAAAGTCCATACTATTTGCAATGGTTGTGCTTCCCAGATTTTTTTCTCCAGTAATAGTTGGTTTGAAAGAGCTGCATGTGACTCAACCACTGAATGAATATGTATGCATGTATGTATGTATGTATGTACCGTATTTTTTGCACTATAAGATGCACCGGACCATAAGACGTTAGCTTTAGAGGAGGAAAACAAGAAAAAAAAATCTGCCTCTGCCTCCCAGCAGTATTCATCTGGCTAGCATCCTTGCAGCAAACAAAACAGCCTGGTCAGCTTCAGCATGTTATCGCAGCCCCAGCATGTGGCTCGTGAGGGCTCCACTCCGCTGTGTCCACCACTGCTCAAATAACCTGAGCTGCTGCTGCCGCCGAGGAACACTAGAGCATTTGCTGATGAGCAGTTGGATGGCCTCCCGGAATACCGCTGATCAGCTGTTCTAGGTGGCGGGGATTGCCGCTGACCTCCACCATTTGATAGTGGAGATCAGCGGCAATCAATCCCCACCACCTAGAACAGCTGATTGGCTGTATTCCAGGAGGCCGATCCAATCAGCAGATCGGCAGTGAAGGCTCCAGTGTTTCCCGGCGGCAGCAACCGGCGGCAACCAATCCCCTTCCCCCCGACCGCAATATTCACTCTATAAGACGCACAGACATTTCCTCCCACTTTTTTTGCGGGGGGGGAGTGCGTCTTATCGTGCGAAAAATACGACTATGTATGTTAAAATGTTTCTTTTGGAGCTTTGTCAAGTCTGCTGTACCAATGTGAATTTAGCAGGGAAAAGTCTTAACATATATTCTGCACCTGATGTGAAGTGTAGGAGATGCTTCCTTGTGTTCTGTGTTCTTAACCTACATAAACTAGTGGGAGAGACTGCACTGTAGAAAGATAACCATCATCTCGCATAACAACTTCTGCTGTTACTTGAAATTCATTTTCGTCAAAGCTATGAAGAATTCTACTGATTAAAGCCATGTAAAAATATAAATTTACTATGTGCTGTCCAAATTAAGCCACCAGTTTTACCCTAAAGGATCATTTCATTTTTAAGCCTTTTTAGCACAGTTCTAAGCGCACTACTTTAAAGTTTTTTTCCAAAAGAGAAAAGCCCAACCTGGTGTTAAAAGCTGTTACAGTTACATCGTATTTTTGCACATTTTCTGTTGAAGTAACAGCATGGAAATCAGAAGGAATTTCTGATTTCTTCCCTCCCAACCCTTTTATTCTGTGATCTGTGTCTTCTCCGTTTTTGGCTGGGGATGATATACTGATAGCATTCAAAGTCTTTATTCAGGATTCATACGGTGAAGTAAAAAGATGAAGCACCATGGAGATAACTGTTTTGGAAGGAACCTGTGAGATTCTTTAGTCCCAACTCCCTGTTCAGTGCAGTCTCTGATGCATGGTCTGTTCAACCGCTGCCTAAAAGGCTTCCAGAGAACAATAGGCAGCTCCTCATGAGACAGTCTGTTCCTACTGCTAAACAGCTCTCATGGGAAGCTTCTAGTGTTTGCCCGAGCCCAGTTCCAATTTTGCTCTCGGGGGATTAAAAAAAAAAAATTCAAACCTGTTGTGTCTTCTGCATGGTGACCCCCTGGGAATTAATCCTCCATTTTGTGAACCAGCTAAGCAAATCGTTCAGATGCTAGAGGCATTAGTGGGTGAGAGGGGAACCCTGGTGCTAAGGCAACAGATGTTTGGTATGAGCCATGGTGGCGCAGTACTGTAGGCTACTTCTGACTGCTGGCTGCCTGGAATTCGGCAGTTCAAACCTCACCAGGCTGAAGGTTAACTCAGCCTTCCATCTTTCCGAGGTGGGTAAAATGAAGACCCAAATTAGGGGCAATATGCTGACTAAACCGCTTAGAGAGGGCTATTGCTATCTTGTGCCTTGCTAGGTTCCAGTGGCCTCTTTGTTGTAGTGGTTAGAATTGCAAAGCCGCCCTCTATTGGACAGCCATCTGTCCAGGGTGGTACAGCCTCCTGCTTGAGCTCCAAGATCCCTTCCCTTCCCTGGTGGCACATTGGTTAGAATGCAGTATTGCAGGCTAATTCTGCGGACTGCGGAGTATGATTCTCACCTCAGCCTTGATTCAGCCTTCCACCCTTCTGAGGTGGGTAAAATGAGGACCCTGATTGTTGAGGGCAGTATGCTGACTCTGTAAACCGCTTGGAGAGGGCTGGAAAGCATTGTGAAGCGGTATGTAAGTCTAAATGCTATTCCTATTGCAGACAGAGGCTGCTTCCTAGCGGATACCCGCCGGTTAAGGCCTTTCTCTGTATCCAAGGTGTATGCCGATAGAAATGGTTTCCACTAATTAAATGTCATGTGTTCCTTATTGATAACCTTCTGTCTGCTGCTTTATCAGACTACGCGTTCGTGCACATGGAGAAAGACGAGGATGCTAAAACCGCCATTGAGCACCTTAACGGAAGAGAAATCAAGGGCAAAAGGATTAACGTGGAACTTTCCAATAAAGCTCACAAAAGGGGGATTGCAGGATACATTGGCCAGTTCGGCGGAGACGAAAAGAACAAAATACCAACCTTAGAGAACCTGCAGACCAGGAATGATGGCATGAGATCCAGTAACCTTGCCTTCTCAATGGGGAATCCGGGGTATTCTTCACTTGACTATGACTATCAGCAGCGGATGAACAGTAACACCAAATTCGACTCGAATGGCCAAGCCAGGCAGATCTCCCCTTCTTTCTTCAGAAGGGACCGGAGCCCGCTAAGACGCTCGCCCACGAGACCAGGCTACTCGCTTCCCATGACCGGTCAGCAAGCTTCCTACAGAGACCAGCCTGCAGCATCGCTTGGGATGGCCTACAGGCCTCAACCGACCACTGGGCAGGCAGCCATGTACCGAGCCCAGCCCTCGACCATGCTGGCCAATGCCTACAGAGCCCAGTCCTCTGTTGCCATGGGGTCCTCCAGTACTCAGGCAGCGGCGGCGGCCTCGGCATTATCATCCTATAATAATCAAGCCTATGGAACCCAGGCCACTGCTTCCCAAGTTGCCAGTTACGAAGCCCAGCCCTCCACAACGTACGCCGCTGCTGCTGCTGCTTATGGAGCCCAGACCGCTGCCTCCTACGCAGCCTCCTATGGAGCCCAAGCTACTGCTCTCTCCGCCTCTTATGCAGCCCAGCCGTCAGCCAACCAGTCAGCCTTGTACGCAGCTCACAGTCTATCAGCCCAACCTGCGTCCTATGGAGTCCAGTCTGCTGTGGGCCATGCTGCTACCTACGGGGCTCAGGCGTCGTCTGCGATACAATCTGCTTACGGGACTCAGTCTGCAGCCAGCCTGGCAGCTGCTTACGGCATGCAGGATGCGGCGACTGCGGCTGCTTACAAAACGCAGCTGTCTGCTTCGTTGCCCACAGCCTACAGAGCCCCAGCAGAAGCAGCCTATGCAGTCCAGCAGTCAGCTTCGGCCCCCGTAGCAGCAGGGTATAGGTCTCAGGCTGCAGCCTACAATGGGTTGGCCCAAACCGGGCAGCAGGCAGCTTCCTATGCGGGAATGTCCCAGGCAGAAAGTGCCGTTCTCCACCCACTCTATGAACGCACACGCCTCTCCCCGCCACGCGGAAGCCGTGAGGAACTCTACAGAAAAGCGGCTGCCATGAACAAGAGGTATGCCGCTTTGATCATGCTTTGCGCAGCAACCCCGCGTTCTGTCCGAGGAGCTCTCTGTACTTCCAGAGGGACTCCAGACGAGGCTCCATTCTGCAGTTTCTAGCAGGTGGTGGCAGGTTTCTTTCAAATCCTTAAATTTGGGGTGTGCCTGAAAACAGGAAGAAGGGGTTGGGAATGGGGCTCGCTTAACCCCCCTTGCTTCATTGATTCTGCCTTTAGATTTTTTCCCCCCCCCTCTCGGTTGATCCTTCAGCCCTTTTCTGTGCTTTTTCTATTTAAGGGAAAAGGGAGCAAAAGATAATTACCCTTCTAATTTACCTCTCTCCCAATCTGCATTATGACATGCATGTAAGAAGAAGAGACATCATAGGAACCAAAAATACCTGGACAACTTGGTGGAAGGTGCATGGGCTCTGCTTCCTGAACCTCCCCCTATCATATGAAAGTGAAGCTAAGCTCTTTAAGTTAGCTCCTTAACTTGGCTTGAGCACAAAGGTACTTAAGGGATGTGTTTGGTTCTTACCAGATCCAAAGCCTTTTTAAGTTTTCTAGGTTCCAGTCAAACATACTCTGCTCACTGTGCCCTCTATTTTGAGCCACGTTCAACTTCCAGGAGCCTGAATTGTTTAAAGTGGTTATGTAATAGGATAGAATTTGAGTCCAAGGTACAGAGACACCATAACCGAATCCTGAGCAAACTTTAAACGTTTTCCTGGCCAGATTATTAACTGGGAACTTTTCCTACCAGTACTGGGAGTTAGAAAGGAATGCAAGCGAGGATCCTTTATTCATCTTCCTGGAATTTAATTTCTGGACTGTAGTCTCATCAAGTCTGGAAGAGCTTAAGTGCTTTTCTTAAGCAGGAATTTATAGTTTAACTAAGCCACTAAGGGATTCTCTCCCTCCTCCAAAACACAGGTAAAAGGGCTCTAATTCTTATCAGATAGTAGAGGGGGGGAAAAAAATCTCCTTTGAATTCTTCTAAAAAGTTCCTGTCTGTGCTTACACCTATCAGTGCTGTTCTCTACCAGATATTTGAGGGTTGAGGGGGGAGGAGGCACAGCCGATATTTAATTGGGGCATTTGCCATGAGCCTCTTTTTCTTTTTAATTCACCAAATGTCTCTTCTCTTAACCAGGTACAGTTCTGATCTCTCAGATGACCGCCGTTTATCTGACTTCTCTGATTTCCGCCGCTTATCCGACTCCCCCCATGCGTACCGCCACTCGCCAACAAAAGCTCAACTGGATTATCGCCGCCTCCCCGAAATGCAGTCTGATGCCCGTTACGCAGGTGCCTATGGCGATTACTTGCGTAACGCACAACTGCAGCTGCATGCTAGTTACCAGCGCCGTCTGTAGAGGAAATTCCCCGCCTTCTGGGGTGGGACTCTGTTTCCGTGGCCTCCGCCGTTGTAACCCGTAGACCATAATCCCAGCTGCTGCGTCCTCAGTCAGCAGTTCGATTTCAGAAGATCCTTGTAGTCCTGACATTTCTTGATCATGGGTGCCCTAGGCCACGTTAGCTCTTAACATTTCTTTTTTTTGTTGTTGTTGTTCTTCCTTACGCCATGTAAAAGGTGTGCTATTAGTTGAGTTGTGTGTGCTGCCCCAAGGCGAACAATTTTATTTTAAAAAAACCTTTGGGTGATTGCCTTAACTTTGGCACTCTGTCTGGCCTCAGGAGCATCGTACATCGGTGCACACTGGACCTCTTAAAACCAAAGTGTGGCGTGGGAGTGGGGAGGTTTGTTTCGCACCAAGAACGATGATCACTTCAACTTCCTCGGTCTGGCCTTTCTCGAGATCCCGCCCAATGAGAAAACTATTCCACCTGGTTAAACCTTCATTTAATGATGAGAGAATCACCTTTTCAAATCGGCTCAGTTGCTTTTATGTAACGGCATCCTTCCTTGATTTATGACAGCCTAGGCTGGACAGGTAAACCTTATGTTAGAAGTGAGTTTAGGTTTTTTTTTTTTTTTTTTGGTATTACTGTAAATAAAATGGACTCGGACATTTTAGACCACCCAGTTGTGTTATGATTTTGGTGTGCGTTTGTGTATGTGCGCAAGTTCTCATTCGTTCACCCTTAACTTTCTTTCATCGGTATCTCTGTAAAACCAGCCTCGCCCAGCTTTGTCCCACTGGAGGTTTTACCCTGCGGCTCCTATCATTCCTGACCATTTTCCCCATACGGGTTGGGGGTCAAGATGTCAGTGATCCAGAATCGCTGACTGGGGCTTAGTCTGGGAACGAGTCCTCTAAAACAGGGGTGTTAGCAATTCCAGGCCCGGGGGCCAAATCCGGCTTAGATCTGGCCCGTGGAGCTGCCCTGGAAACAGCGAAGGACCGGCCCGCGGTGCGTCTGCCAGCAAAAACAGCTCGGGAAGGCCACATGCTCCATTTTCGCTGGCAGAGGGTTGCAGGAGGGTGTCCCAGCCAAAAACGGGGCTCAGAAGCCCGTTTTCACTGGTATAGCGCTGGGGCATCCACAGGCGCCTCCGACACAAGTGACGTCATGCTCGCCACGTCCATCCCAGCCCCCTGAGGTCAAACGCAACCCTGATGCGGCCCTCAATGAAATCAAGTTTGACACCCCTGCTCTAAAACATTCCCATGGAGGACTTAATTCTGCCTGGGGGTCCTGAAAGTGCAGACCCAGACGTATCAAACTCATTTGAATTCCTAAAGATCCATCTTTCCTGCTCCAAAGTGCGTAGCATTAATAGAACCGGCGTTACCTTTCCGTACGTGAGGAACTCGGTGCGCTTACAGTATTAAAAGACAAACCGCAGTTGCTAAGCTTTGTAATGCAGTACAGGTAGTTCTCGACTTAGGACCACAGCTGAGCCCAAAATTCATGTTGCTAAGCGAGATGTTAACTGAGTTTTCCCCCGATTTTCAACTTTTCTTGCCACATTCGTTAAGGGAATCACTGCCGTTGTAAGTTAGTAAAACGGTTGTTAAGTGAGTCTGGCCTCCCCATTGATTTGGCTTGTCAGAAGGTCGCCAAAGGGAATCACATGACCCCGGAACATTGCAACCATCATAAATACAAGTCAGTTGCCAAACTTCTGAATTTTGATCATGTGACCAGGGGAATGCTGCAACGGTCCCAAGTGTGAAAAAAATGGCCATAAGTCACTTTTTTCAGTACCCTTGTATCTTTGAACAGTCACTAAACAAACTGTTGTAAGTTGAGGACTACCTGTAGTTGTATGTACAAAGCTCTGTCCGCCCGTTGTGTTCTAGAGAAAAAAAATCACCATTTTCTTTCGGTCCCATTGGGACCTCCAAGCTGTCCATTTGTAAAAAAAACCAGACACCTCTCGGTTGTGAGGCAAGGTGAGTTCTCAAGATAGGGGGAAAGAGAAGTGTGCGGATATGACACTGGAAGGCCGGGAATACTTTTGTTTAAAGGGAGCTGTTGTGATTCCTGGCAACCCACTGTGCAAGTGTGTTGTGGCCTGTCGGCCGACGATCCTTCCAGCAGCCAAATCAAGAGGAGGAGGAGGAGGTGTGGGAGTTGGGGTCAGCATCAAGGCAACCTGAGAGCTCCGAGGGGGAAGAGGGAGTGGAGCTGTCAGAGAGAGAGAGAGGGGTGGAGCCTGGTCGTCCGTCAGCCCTCGGATGGAGTCGACAGCCCCCAGGTCTGGAGGTGGCTGATGAAGAGGAGGAGGAACAGCTGGGTTTAGTGACTGATCCGCAGAAGGGAGAGGAGAGGAGAGCAGTGGAAATCTATGGGCCGGCCGATTCTTGGGATAGAAGAGCCACTGCTGCTAGCGAAGCCCCATCCTAGCTCTGGGGATAAAAGGCAGGGGGTGGAGATGAATAGATGTGGCAGACAACTATTCACCATCCGGGCGGACGGACAGACTTGTCAACTTAAGGGAGAAACTTTTTGCCGGGACTGCCAGCACTCCTAATAAAAGGAATCTTGAGTTCACGGCAGAGGATTTGTCGTGTTTGGGGAGCTGGGTCAGAAGAAAGTGGCGAGGGTTGCTTTTTCCCAAAAACCAATGCTTGGTTTGTTCATTGTGCTAGACCGTGGCTTATTTAGCCATGGTTTTAATAGCGGGGCTTCTAATACACATCAATCAGATCAATTGAGAGTAGATTCGTAATCGGTTACATCCATGAATTTCACGTAATTCAGCCTCAAAAGAGCTACCTCAGGACTCCAAACTACGTTGAAGATTAAAGAAACTGGTTCCTGTTAACAATAAAAAAATACATCCAGAAGTTTGGGTCAGTAGGTCCTGAAGGACCCTGACCGGGTTCTCTCTTATAACAAGGTTAGAAGTAGGAAGACTTGATGATTCAATACTCCCAGTTAAAAGAACTTCGTTTTCCTTTCAACACAAATCGTTTTTCTGCTTTTCTCCACTACGAAAGACTGCATTCGGCAACAAGTGACCTTTGAGCAGTAAAAATAAATTTAAAATTGGGAAAGGCATTATGCACTGTAGCACCCCGACATTTAAATACTGCAAGGGATAAGGAACTTTAAATTTGATTATTTTTTTTTTTTTTTGGTTAACATTCAACTTAGCCGGTATTGTTTCTTGGCAAGATTTTTTGTGGATTCCTATGGCATTGTAATATGGATCCTGTCATTCATCCCTGCTTAAAAATCAGTTCATGTTGATAAGTATTTAATTGTGTCTGGGATTTATTTTTCTTATAGTATGCAAACTTTTTAAAATTTGCTTCTGAGAGTTGGGCCATTCCT
Source organism: Pantherophis guttatus (assembly GCF_059756535.1). Classification (NCBI taxonomy): domain Eukaryota; kingdom Metazoa; phylum Chordata; class Lepidosauria; order Squamata; family Colubridae; genus Pantherophis; species Pantherophis guttatus. The sequence goes on from NC_142080.1 coordinate 8,168,082, forward strand.
GCCTGATCCACCTGTCTTGAGAGTACAAATAGTCCTTGACTTACGACCTCAGTTGAGGCCAAAATTTATGTTGCTAAGCGAGACATTTGTTAAAGGGAGTTTTGCCCCCTTTTACGACCTTGCCACATTGCCATGATTATTAAGTGAACCGTAGCAGTTGTTAAGTGAGGAATACGGTTCTTAAGTGAATCTGGCTTCCCTGTTGACTTTGCTTGTCAGAAAGTCACAAATGTTGATCACATAACCCCAGGATACTGTGCAACCATCATAAATAGTTACCAAACTGGCTGAATTGGAGTCACGTGACCAGGGGGATGCTTGCAACGGTCGTAAGTCCCTTTTTTCCATGCCATCGTAACTTCGAACTGTCACTTAATGAACTGTTGCAAGTCAAGGACTGCCTGTTATAGCCTCCAAGTCTAAATAAAACAGTGCCATTGGTTGTATAGGCTGACTAGCTAGAAAAAACATTTATGATTTGCTTTGATTTTGGTCACCATATTACAAAAATGATAAGACTTGGGGGAAAAAGCACAGAGAAGAGGAACTAAGATTTATTTATTTATTTATTTTGTCGCATTTCTATGCTGCCAAAGGGACTCCCAAGGCATGATCAAAGGCCTGGAGACTAAAACATATGAAGAACGGCTGCAGGATTTGAGTTTGGCTAGGCTAAAAAAAAAAGAAGGATTAGGGGTGACATAGCAGTATTCCAACATTTGGGGGGCTGCCACAAAGAGGAGGGGGTCAACTTATTTTCCAAAGCACCTGAAGGCAGGACAAAAAACAATGGATGGAAAGTAATCAAGGAGAGAAGCAACCTGGAATTAAGGAGAAACTTCCTAACAGTGAGGACAATTAACCAGTGGAACAGCTTGCCACCAGAAGTTGTGGGTGCTCCAACACTGGAGGTTTTTAAGAAGAGTCTAGACGTCTGAAATAGTCTAGGTTCTCATGCTTGAGCAGGGGGCTGGAGTAGAAGACCTCCAATGTCCCTTCCAGCTCATTCATTCTACTCTGAATTTCAACAACCCCATGAGTTGATTATTAACCAGTCCATTTTAGCGCTGCTTGTTGCATTAGTCCCGTTCCTTCCAAACGGCAACGGGAGCTCAAAGCTACAAAACCAACCGTTGATCCGTGAAGATGCTTTAAGATTTGGTCCATGAATTCCTGGGCATCTCACTGGACAGAAGGGGAATCCTGGAGAAGAATAAGGCACAAAGCTGCAGGTGAGAAGTAGGGAAAAAAAACTTGGACCTATTGGGCCAGTTTTGAGTATTGAGCAATGTCAGAGTTTGAGATGAAGGGAGGCGTTTCCTTTCGTCCCTTTACAGTGCTATAAAACTATGAAGTCCGTGGCTAACCATGGCATGGACTGATCGTCCTTTCTTTCCTTTTTTTTCTTTTTTCTGGTCTTGCCTGGAAAAGGGGTTATGTTGGGAATTTTTTAGATAATAATTCATCGTGTTGAGAACGGGCATATGTATCTCTTTGGACGGGACGCGGTGGCTCAGCGGCTAAGACACTGAGCTTGTCGATCAGAAAGGTCGGCAGTTCAGCGGTTCAAATCCCTAGTGCAGCCGCCTAACGGGGTGAGCTCCCGTGACTTGTCCCGGCTTCTGCCAACCTAGCAGTTCGAAAGCAGGTAAAAAAATGCAAGTAGAAAAATAGGGCCCACCTTTGGTGGGAAGGGAACAGTGTTCCATGTGCCTTTGGCGTTGAGTCATGCCGGCCACATGACCACGGAGACGTCTTTGGACGTCTCTTTGGCTTTGAAACAGATGAGCACTGCCCCCTAGAGGCAGGAACGACTAGCACATCCGTGCGAGGAGAACCTTTACCTTTTGACTAAGTATCTGCCACAAGCTTTTTTTCTGGACTCCTCCACTGAACTCCATGAACCCTCCTCGACCACAATGCCGCCCAAAATTCCTGTCGCAAAGTGGGACGGTTGTGAAGTGAGTTTTTTACCCCCATTTTACAATCTTCCTTGCCGCCGTTAAGTGAATCACAGCAGTGGTTCAATTAGTAACACAGTTGTTAAGTGAATCCGTTTCCCTTCTCTCCCCCCTCCCCCCCCACGTGTTGACAGGAGATTGCAAAAGGGGGAATCACACAAGACTTGGATACTGCAACTGTCATAAGTATGAGTCATTCGCCAAGCATCTACACTTTTATTTGACCACGTGGATGCTACGACAGTGTTTAAAAAAAGCACTTTCCAGGGCCGTTCTAACCTGGAGCGGTCGTAACTCGAGGACCCCCTAAATAGAGGCTGGGGCTGCCTTTACAAGTTTGCTAACTTTTAAAAGTTTGGTTTAAAGGTATTTTCGAAACCTGGTTTATTAAAACGGAACCCATTCGCTCGCTTCACGACACCCTGCCCGGGCCGACAACCGCGAGTCGCACCACGATAAGGGAGATTTGAATCCGGATCGTTCCCAAACCGAATTCAGACTCCCAAAAGTGCCGGAAAAGATGCGTCACCGAACCTCCAGTCCTTCTGAACCCAACTTGGGTGCGCTGCGTGCCGGAAGGCTTCCCCCGGCCCTTCTTCGCCCACGTGGGAACCAAGTCTCCCCTTTTCCCACGGGTCCCAATTGCGAGCGGAGACCCAGAGCCGCCGGGGGCAGCGTTGCGCCTCCCAAGTTTGGATCGCGATCCGGCGGTCCCGGGTTTTGCGAACCACTACCAACCTCGCACCCGCCGGGGAGGGAAAGGAAGCGGCAGAATTGCGAGAAGCGTCCGGGTGGGGAGGTGGGATCGGAAAAACGGAGACGTCCCGGCCGCTCGGGAGGATCTGCGCGCCCGATGATCGGAGCGGAGACCGGAATGTCAAGCTCCCGCGCTGCAGCCCGCCGTTTGTCCCGCCCGCGAGAATTCCGGAGGTCCCGCTTCGTCTTTCCGCGTACGAGGATCGGTGGGCGCCGCTTCCACAGCCGACTCTTATAAAGCCGTGGACGGGCGATCTTGCATTTCACGACCGAAAAAAAAATAAACTCGGATTTTTACAGCCATTTCGAGCTAAAACAGCCCTCCTCCTCTTTCGTCATCCTCCCCAATTTGCAGATTACACCCATTCTTTGGCAAACTTTCAGATAAACGGGACTATCCTTTAAAGCAGGGATCCAACCGTTGGCAACTTTACGACTTTGCGGACTTCAACTCCCAGAAGTCCTCAGCCAGCATAAAATCCGTCCACGAGTCGTAAAGTTTCCAACGATTAGAGAGCCCTGATTTTTTAAAAAAGGATGTTTCTCCAAAAAGCTCCGAGGCTCTCAGTGTCTTATTCTTGGTTTCCCGTTTATTTCCCACCCCCGATCTAGGCTGAAACCCTTGGAAACTGCTGGGTTATGCCGATTTAGATGTATATCCCACCTTTCCAAAGTCACCCCAAAAGCTTCTGTGTCACCCAAGGAGTCTTGAGGGCATTCACATGGCACATTTGATGAAAAGCTGGCTGGGGAATTCTGGGAGTTGAAGTCCACACGCCTACAAGCTGCCAAAGGTTGAGACACAACTGGCCTAGGGCAGGGGTAGACAAATGTAGCTCTTTTACAACCTCTGGACTTCAACTCCCAGAATTCCTGAGACAGCCTTTCATCTGAACAGCCAAGATGGCTCAGGAATTCTGGGAGTTGAAGTCCAGAGGTTGTAAAAGAGCCACATTTGCCCACCTCTGACCTAGGGGTTTGAAAGGGGGATGGTTACGCAGTAGCCATTTACCGTGGGACAGACGACAAGCTTCTCAGCCACAAATAACCACAACTTTTAGAGTTGTCATTTTAAAGTAACAAAACTTAACGCGGGGCATTTTAACGCCAGAGAGTGCCAATCCCATCAAACGATGCAGCCGTCTTCGGATTGGGTTTTTTGAGATATTACAATGGCCGATGCGGTACAGAAAAATTCTCCGACGTGTGACTTGCATTTACCCATCCACGCCCTGCTTTCCAGGGTCTCCTGTTCGAATTCTATATCGCTTGAAAAACCCTCCATGTGCATCCGACGAAATTAGCTGCATCTATAAAAAAAAAAAAAGTTCGTGCCGTTAAATAACAGTCCGGTGGTTGGAAAAGCTACCAATTCCAGGAAGCTCCCGTGACTTAAGGAGCGTTAGAATCGGAGTCCTATCCCACATTGACGGCCAGCATTCAAATATTGAATTATAACTTTGATTGTTTTTTTAAAAAAACAATAAAAGACCCAATAATTTCTCTTAAAAGACGGGAACAAACGTCTCCCGGAACCTTTGCGCGGCCGGTTAAAGATGCCGGAGGGAAGTTGAAAGCCGTGAGCCTTTTTTTTCTTCTTCTTCCCTTTCTCCTTACGTAGAAAAGGCCTACCAGGAGGCATTCGGCGCTTGCGCCGCTGACGGAAGAAGGCGTGGCTAGCGCCGGAAGTTGCAGAGGGAACAACATGGCGCTGAGCTCGGCAGGTAACGCGGGGAGGGGAGGGGGGGAAAAGGCGTCGTCATGGCAATGGATCTCCGGCCCAGCGACCAGCCCGAAGCCCTGCCAGAGGCGATGGACAACGGGGAAGAGCAGGGGGGGGACTCGGGCTCCAGGTCCGGGTCTCGCCCCCATCGCGGCTTCCTCCTTCCCGGCCCAGGTCACGACGAGGCCGAGTGGGAGCCGCCTTCCGAGGCCGAGCTGAAGGTGATCCAGGCCCGGCGCGAGCGGCAGGATAAGATCAGCAAGCTCATGAGCGAATACCTGCTGAAGGGCTACCGGATGCTGGGCGAGTGTTGCGACGAGTGCGGGGTGAGCGAGGCCGCCCCAGGGCGTGTGCAGAGTGCCCCGGTTGGGAGCTTTCTTCTCTTCCCTCTTAAAACCGCCCCCACCTCCACGGCCTGACGGTCATATGGAGAAAGTTGAGGGGGGGGAAGGAAGCTTCTGCCCGAGGAAAGGAGGCCACTCGGTGATCAGACAAGACCAGAAGCGAGAACAATCAGGCTGAAGGAGATGCCCGGTTCCTTGATGCCAGGCTAAGCTGTGCCTGGTTTTTCTACTGAGTGGACTGCTTCTTTGAACTCTTTGATTGGGAATTGGTTGGGGGGGGATGTCATTTGTGTTGGGCAGGCCCAGTATGAAAAAGTAGTTTCCTTCAGCAAGGGGTCAGTGGGTGGGCTTTCCTTCTTCTCCCATCAGTGCACACCCATCACATGACTTTGCCAAACAAACCCTGACTTCTATCCTTTTCTTCTCCCGTCCCCTTTGCCTTGGTCACCGAATTGCTTTCCAGACTATTTTGCTGCAAGATAAGCAGAAGAAGTTGTACTGTGTCACCTGCCAGGAGCTTAATTCCGATGTGGACAAGGACAATCCAGGTACGGTGGGCAGAGGAAGCCGGGAGCTGTTTCTCTTATTAACCTGCCCCGCTTGGTGGAGTCTGGTCCTCTCAGAGTATATTGCCCTGTGTCATGAAAAGAGATGGCGGGAGCTCTTCTGTGCTTCTGCAGCACCAAATGGGAACGGCCTGGGTGAGCATCACGACATAAACGGAACCTCCCAACTCAATCCACTGCATACATACCGTATTTTTCGGAGTATAAGATGCACCTTTTCCCCCCAAAAAAGAGGGTGAAAATCTGGGTGCATCTTATACTCCGAATGTAGCCCCGCCCAGCTTCTCAAACTGAGGTTTCAGAGGCTGAAAAAAGCAATCAGAAAAGAAGCCCACAAACAGCTTCAGAGGCTTTTTTTCCTGAAGCTCTGTTTCGGAGGCTTTCAGAAGCAGGAAAAAAAGTTTTTTCTGAATCAGAGTTTCAGAAGTTTCAGAGGCAGAAAAAAAAGCAAAGCACAGAGCTCACAACCAAGGAACCTGTTGCTAAAATTCACCTCTGGGAACAGCTGATTGGGGGTAGTCCGGGAGGCAGATCCACCTGCCAATCAGCTTTTTTCTTATTTTCCTCCCCAAAAACTAAGGTGCATCTTGTACTCTGAAAAATACGGTAAATTATAAATTGTGAAATGCAATTCATATGCAAAAAGAGAGCTATCGGGTGGACGTTTTGTGCAGTTGCTGCTTCAGATAAAAACAGCACATTTTGTGCTGCTCTGACAACTGAAGTGGTCTTGCATTTGTGCTGCCCTCTTTGCAAGGGGGAAAGAGACACCCTTTTCTGCTGTGGCTGGGAGCATCTCAAGTGTTAAAATTGCTCCTGGAGAATCTGGATAAGATTTTTCCGGGCCATACGAAAATATCCCTGGACTTCGGCAACTTCCTAGACAGCGCTTGTTGTTGCTGAACCCGAAAGCAGCAGCCCGTGATCCCACCTCTTTGATCTTCTGTCTCTCCCTCTAGCGCTCAATGCACAAGCAGCCCTTTCCCAGGTACGGGAGCGTCAGCTTGCCACCAACACTGATGAAATGGTGTCACGCCCGGAGCATTGCGAAGGGGCAGCTTTGGGTCTCCGCTCAAGCGCCCCTGACCCAGCCCTCCCAGCGTCCACCGCTGCACCTAATGCTCTATTGGCACGCAACACCCTGGCCGCGGCAGAAGAGACCATTCTACAGAAGATTGGCTGGGCAAGCCAACATCTCCAGGAAACTACCTCTGTTGAAAGGAGCATCCAGCTTTGTTCACTCATCCGGTCCTGCACGGATGCTCTCAAGGGCATCAGGGAGCTGCCACAGTGAGGATGCCCCAGCTTGTCATGGCAATGCCAGGCCTGGAATGGAATGTAGGCCATGCCTGGGGTGCCAAAGGATCCCCCCCCCACCATTCACCGTAGGAGCTGGGTGATTTAAATAAGACTGGTCTTTCCCTTCTGATTAAAATGTGAGCTTTTTTTTTTTTTGCCTCATTACAAGTTTTCCTGACCTTTGAAGAATGTTTCAGAGAATTTGCACGCATAGATCTATCTAATCCGGGACAAGGAAAGGATAGATAAAAGAGTTAACCTGGCTTGTAAAACAGTTAACCTGGTTTGGGGAAAGGTTATATTGGGGCTAGCAACCATTTTAGGCACCAAATTTGGGGGCTTAAGTCCATTCACCATTCCGCTTGCCATCCAAAGATTTCAGGTTATCAGGAGCTCCCATGTGTTGTGGTTTGTTTTTTTGTGAAGCATTAAAATGGTTCAAATTTCAAGGCATAAGATAATGGTTGTGTTGTGGTCGAATCTTCGCTGGTTGTGAAGGAATCCGGTTTGTCATGTGCTTTGGCCCCTGTGGTGTGTCAGAGGCCACCCGTCTTAAAACTTTTACACTTTTAATAACCAATACTTGAAAAAAGAAGCTATAAGCTAAGAAATGGCGGCTTTCTCCTCTTAGGCATCTTAGACAGTGTAGTAAATAAAATTAAATCAACTCAGAGTTCATCTGAATATCCACCTTTGATGACAAGTGACACTTAAGAGGAAGAATGGGAAGGGTGACACTTGAAATTGGTCAGATATGTTTGAATACAGGTAAAGTCCTTGATGTAAGAACTGCAATTGAGCCTGCAATTTTGGTCCTAAATCTTGACAGTCGTAAAGCAGGTCACCATGTGGCTGCACCCAATTTTACGATTTTTTTTATTATTATTATTATGGGGATTTTTTTCCCCAGAAACCAGAAGCGAATTTTCCAGGAGGAAAACACTGAAAATTGTGGCCATGAGATACTACAAACGGTCATAAATGTGAGCTACCAAGTGCAGTCACGTGATCATTGGAGGCTGTTTAAATCCACATTGTAAGTCTCCTCATTGTAACTTCGAGCTAAATGATTGGTCATAAGTCAAATTCTACCTGTACGAGTATTCCTACATGCGAGAATCTGTAAATTCCCTTCTGCCTGGATTTACATAACTCTTTAACAAGCTCCAGAAGGACCAGCCTTGTTCAAAGACAACCATTTGTACGATTAGATTTGATTAGCAGAGTTGGAAGGGACCTTGTAGGTCATCTAGTTCAACCCTCCGCCTAAGCAGGAGACCCCACACCATTTCTGACAAATGGCAGTCCAGTCTTTTCTTGAAAGCTTCCAATGATGAAGCTCCTACAACTTCCGAAGGCAACTTCTCTTCCATGGGTTGATGGTTCTCACTGTCAGGAAATTCCTCCTTATTTCTAGGTTGAATCTTTCCTTGACCGGTTTCTATCCATTATTCCTTGTCTGGCCTTCAGGTGCTTTGGAAAATAGCTTGACCCCCTTCCTCCTCTCTTGTGTCAACCCCTCAAATATCGGAAGATGCTCTCCTGTCTCCCCTGGTCCTTCTCTTCACTAGACCAGCCATGCCCAGTTCCTGCAACTGTTCATTGTATGTTTTAGCCTCCAGTCCCCAAATCATCCTGGTTGCTCTTCTCTGCACTCTTTCTAGAGTCCCCACATCTTTTTTTATAGTGTGGTGACCAAAACTGGATGCAGTACTCTAGGTGTATGAATGCACTTGCTAGTTCTTTCTCCAACTAGGTTAAACCCATTGTGTGGACGCTTCCGTTATGTGGCACAGGGTCTTAAGCATGGAAGGTAAAGAATACAATTGGCTGGCCGTCTTCGAGAACTGCAGAGTAAGAGAAATGAACAATTTTTTGTGATCTCAAAAGGATAGTTAAATGGAAAGTGGCTGGGCAAGCAGGGAGATTTTGCCCATGCGTTGATCCTCTGAAGAGATGCAGTTCAGACATAAGACTTTTACCCACAAAATAAGCTCAGAGCCAGGCCACAATAGTGTGGTTTCTCCTGTGGACTACTTTGAAACAGCGTGGTTCTGCGACCGTTCTGGATTTCCTGGCTAGGGAGGAGGAAATATTCATGGCACCAGTGGTGGGATTCAAATTTTTTTACTACTGGTTCTTTGGGCGTGGCTTGGTGGGCATGGCAGGGGAAGGATACTGCAAAATCCCTATTCCCTCCCCACTCCAGGGGAAGGATTTTGCAAAGTCCCCATTCCCTCCCCACTCCAGGGGAAGGATACTGCAAAATCCCCATTCCAATTCTGGGGCCAGTTCTCCGAACTACTCAAAATTTCTGCTACTGGTTCTCCAGAACCTGCTGAATAGCACCCCTGCATGGCACCCATTAGTGTAATCTTTAAACTGGACTTAAGGCTGGTTGGTCAAGGTGGGCATTGATGATGACCTTCACGCCCCAGTCTTGACCGGAAGCTCCTGGCTGTTTCTGGTCTGCCCAGATTCCAGTCTTGGATCTCTTCCTCCAAACACTTCTAGGAAGCAGATCCACAAATTTGAGCCCACCGGAGATTGGACCTGATCCATCTCTTTTGCCCCTTCAGCAGACGACCAAAATAGGCAAAAAGGCTGGCATTTCCCCATTGGACCACACCGGAATCTGGGCACTTATTGGCACAATCTCGTTGGCGGAGTTGTCACAAGGAACTCAATAGGTGGCATCGTGTCACTGGTGCAATGCCCAAATTAAGAAAGAAAAAGGAAAGAAAGATTAGGAGGAGGGAGAAAGAAAGGGAGGGAGGGAGGGAGGGACAGAAGGAAGGCCAAGAGAAAGGGAGGGAGGGAGGCAAAAAGAAAGGGAGGGAAGGAAGGAAAGGGAGAGAGCCAAAAAAAAAGGGTGGGAGGGTGGGAGGAAGGAAATAAGGGAAAGGGAGGGAGGGAGGAAGGAAGGCAAAGAGAAAGGGAGGGAGGCAAGAGGAGAGGGAGGGAAGGAAGGAAAGAAGAGGGAGGGAGGGAGGAAAAGAGGAAGGAAGGCAAGGAGAAAGAGAAGGAAGGAAAGAAGAGAAAGGGAGGGAGGTAAAGAGAAATAGGGAAAAGGGAGGGAAGGAAGGAAGGAAAGGAAAGGAGAAAGGGAGGGAAGGAAGAAAGGAAAGAAGAGAAAGGGAGGGAGGGAGGTAAAGAGAAATAGGGAAAAGGGAGGGAAGGAAAGGAACGACTGAAGGAAAAAGATAGGGAAAGAAGGTCAAATGGAAAGAAAAAGAAGGGACGAACAGAGGTAGCGAAGGAAGGAAGGAAAAACCTGGGCGAAAGGAAGGAGACGGAGGGAAAGAAAGAAGGAAGGAAAGACTTAAAAAGGCGCTCGATCTAATCCGCAAGTTTGGCTCGGTTTCATCCCGCTCCTGGCACGTGGGAATCGCGCCTCGGGCTCAGCGCAGGCGGGGCGGCTGTCCGGAAGGTCGCGGAGCGGAGCGGCTCCTGCCCCGCCGAGCCAGAGGCCGCGCTGCCTCCCGGGCCGCCCGGCGGGGCCCCTTTAAGCGGCTGCGGCGTCCTTGCGCGCACAGCCGGGCGGGCGATCCGGGCGCAGCCGCCGCCGCAGCAGACAAAGGCCGGCGTGCAGCCGATCGGGCGCTTGCAGCCGCGGGGCCGAGAGTGCCTCTGAGCATAGGCCGAGTGCCCCCATGGCCCCCGGGGGCGTCCGGCTGCCGCAGCCGCTGCTTCTTCCTTCGGCGGGGCCATGAGCTGCTCCCCTCCGGAGCCCCCGGCCGGCCAGGCCTGCGCGCTGGAAGGGCTTCCCCCGCTGCCCAAAGGGCTGAGCGGCATCCTCAACTCCAGCGGCGGCTCGTGGCGCGAGATCCAGAAGGTCTACAGCAAGAAGTCGCGCATCCAAGACGACCTGCGCCAAGCCCAGGCGGTCCCCGGGGAGAAGCCGCCGCCCCCGAGACCCCCCCGGCCCGCCAACCTGGATGCCGCGCTGGCCGTCTTGCGCAAGGAGATGGTGAGCAATGGCCGGCGGATTTGGGTGGGGGGCTTCTGGTGGCTTTGCGCATCCCCCCTCCCCTCCAAAAAACCCCAGGCTCCTTGGGATGCCCATCGGCCCCACCCCCCCACCTGAGCCCACCTCCCAAAAGACCTGGCAGAAGCCCACCTCCCGCCCCACCGACCTAGTCTATTTATTTTATTTACAGATTAATAGAGTTGGAAGGGACCTTGGAGGTCATCTAGTCCAACCGTCCAAAAGCAGGGACCCTACACCATTTATTTACAGATTAATAGAGTTGGAAGGGACCATGGATGTCATCTAGTCCAACCCCGCCAAGCAGGAGACCCTACACCATTTATTTACAGATTAACAGAGTTGAAAGGGAACCTGGAGGTCATCTAGTCCAACCCCACCACCTCGCCAAGCAGGAGACCCTATACCATTTATTTACAGATTAACAGAATTGGATGGGACCTTATAGGTCATCTAGTCCAACCCCCCAAAAGCAGGGACCTTAAACCATTTATTTACAGTTTAACAGAGTTGGAAGGGAGCCTGGAGGTCATCCAGTCCAACCCCACCAAGCAGGAGACCCTACCATTTCTGACCAATGGCAGTCCAATCTCTTCTGCAAAAGCCTCCAAGGATGTAACTCCCACATTGGATCCATTCATTACATTTCCACACCTCTCATCTCCCCCTTAAGCGACCCGAAGTTTGCAGCCACCCCGTTTTCTTTGCCGCGGGAGGTGGGGGACAAAAGCACCCCTTTTCCCGCGGCTCACCTGAGTGCAAAGCAGACACTTAAAAAAAAAAAAAGCGCCTTGCAAGCCACAGAACCGTGGAGAAGAGCCTGGGCTGAGATGCTTTGAATCCGGGGCGCCAGGAGTAGGTCTAAATTTAGCCACTCGCGTCATGCCAAGAGCTAAATTGGGTGCGGTGGGGCTGCTTATTGGAGGTTATTTGTCTTGTTCGTTTCTCACCTTCATTGTTTTTACAAATAACTCGAGGCAGCAAATATATCCTTCCTCCTTATTTTGACTACGACGACAACAACCTTGTGAGGTGGGTTGGACTGAGAGAGAGAATGAAAGAGAGAGGGAGGGGGGAAGAGAGGGAGCGGGGACTAGACCAAAGTCACCCAGTCAGTTTTTGTGCCTAAGGCAGAACTAGAACTCCCCGTCTCCTAGTAATTGGTCAAAGTCTCCCTGTCAATTTTCATGTCTAAGGTGGAACTAGAACTCACCATCTCCTGGCGATTGGCCCAAAGTCACGCAGCCGGTTTTCATGTTTAAGGCAGAACTAGAACTCACAGTCTCCTGGTGATTTGCCCAAAGTCACCCAATTGGCTTTCATGCCTAAGGCGGAACTAGAACTCACAGTCTCTTGGCGATTGGCCCAAAGTCACGCAGCCGGTTTTCATGTCTAAGGCAGAACTAGAACTCACAGTCTCCTGGTGATTTGCCCAAAGTCACCCAATTGGCTTTCATGTCTAAAGCGGAACTAGAACTCACAGTCTCCTGGTGATTGGCCCAAAGTCACCCAGCCAACTTTCATGCCTAAGGCAGGACTAGAACTCACAGTCTCCAGGTGATTGGCCCAAAGTCACCCAGCCAACTTTCATGCCTAAGGCAGGACTAGATTTCCCCATCTCCTGGTTTCTAGCCTGATGCCTCAACCATGAGACCACTTAGGATGGGCATGCTCTCTCTGGGTAACAGCACGACTCTGCAAGGTAGGCGAGAAAGTGGGGGCGGGAGAGCTGAGCAGGGACTTCATCCTCCCTGGGTCCCATCATTGGTGATTTCAGGGAAGGATGGCGGACCTGATCGCCCCCCACCCCCTCATCCTGTCAATGCAGAAAGACTTTTTCAATCAGCCAAGTAATAGCCATTATCAATCATTTGGGGAAGGGGCACGCTTGGCAGGCCTTTGAGTGCCTATAACCGTGATGGCGAACCTATGGCACGCGTGCCACAATTGGCATGGAGAGCCCTCTCTGTGGGCACAGGCACCATTGCCAGCTGCTGTTCTGGTCTTCGCGGATGTCGGAGCACTGGAAAACGACCTGAAGGCCTCAAAAATGGCCAAAAAACACGCTGGTTTTTGGGGCTGTTTTCCAGGACATTTTCAGGCTGTTTTTTGGGCTGTTTTCAGGCCATTTTCTCAGCCGCGTTCAGGCTGTTTTTCAGTCTCTTCTTAAAAACCTGCCATGATGAAGCAGCCACAACTTCTGCAAGGAATTGTTTGCACTGGTTAATTATCCTCACTGCCACGCAACACTGTTTTAAATAAATGACACCGTCACTGTCTTATATTCAAAAGGCAGGATGCACGTTTAATAAAAAGCCTTTAGAAGCATCCAGAAACGGAAAAGCAGGAAAGATAAAATTAACTCTGCAATTTCTTTCCTTTGCAAGAATTGGGAGCTCTCTGTCTGGAATTGGATCCGGGCAGAAATGAAATAATGGGAAATTGGCAACTTTGAATTATTATTTTTTTTTTTAAAAAAAATAATAATTGGTCATTGGGATTTCAGTTTCATCCGAAGCAATGAAATTGGATAGTGGAAAAAAAAATGGACCGTTTTTTGAACATTTGTGTGTTCAAAACTTGTACAGTACAGGGTTTTTTCCACCAGAGGGTAGCAAAATCCCATAGAACTACCGTCATTTAAAAGTTTTGTGGGTTTCAGAACAGGGGCCATTTGGCTGATTTTATTCTAAAGCAAGAGTGTCTAACTTTGGCAACCTTGAGACTTGTGGACTTCAACTCCCAGAATTCCCCAGCCAGCCATTCTGTCCCATTTGCTGCTGACAAAATCACATGCAGCTTTATACCACTTGGTTGTTTAGCTTTTGTTTATTTATTTATTTATATTTATAAATTATTTATTTATTTATTTATAAATATATTATTTATTCCACCCATCTTAAAGCCTGCTGGCTGGGGAATTCTGGGAATTGAAGTCCATCCTCTCAAAGCATGCTGACTGGGAAATTCGGGGATTTGAAGTTCACCCATGCAAAGCATGCTGGCTGAGGGATTCTGGGAGTTTTAGTCCACTCATCTCAAAGCATGTTGGCTGAGGAATTCTGGGAGTTTTAGTCCACCCATCTTAAAGCATGTTGGCTGAGGGATTCTGGGAGTTTTAGTCCACCCATCTCAAAGCATGTTGGCTGGGGAATTCTGGGAGTTTTAGTCCATCCATCTCAAAGCATGCTGGCTGGGGAATTCTGGGAGTTTTAGTCCACTCATCTCAAAGCATGTTGGCTGGGGAATTCTGGGAGTTTTAGTCCACTCATCTCAAAGCATGTTGGCTGGGGAATTCTGGGAGTTTTAGTCCACCCATCTCAAAGCATGCTGGCTGGGGATTCTGGGAGTTTTAGTCCACTCATCTCAAAGCATGTTGGCTGAGGGATTCTGGGAGTTTTAGTCCACTCATCTCAAAGCATGCTGGCTGGGGAATTCTGGGAGTTTTAGTCCACTCATCTCAAAGCATGTTGGCTGAGGGATTCTGGGAGTTTTAGTCCACTCATCTCAAAGCATGCTGACTGGGGAATTCTGGGAGTTTTAGTCCACCCATCTCAAAGCATGTTGGCTGAGGGATTCTGGGAGTTTTAGTCCACTCATCTCAAAGCATGCTGGCTGGGGAATTCTGGGAGTTTTAGTCCACTCATCTCAAAGCATGTTGGCTGAGGGATTCTGGGAGTTTTAGTCCACTCATCTCAAAGCATGTTGGCTGGGGAATTCTGGGAGTTTTAGTCCACTCATCTCAAAGCATGTTGGCTGAGGGATTCTGGGAGTTTTAGTCCACTCATCTCAAAGCATGTTGGCTGAGGGATTCTGGGAGTTTTAGTCCACCCATCTCAAAGCATGTTGGCTGGGGAATTCTGGGAGTTTTAGTCCACCCATCTCAAAGCATGTTGGCTGAGGGATTCTGGGAGTTTTAGTCCACCCATCTCAAAGCATGCTGGCTGGGGAATTCTGGGAGTTTTAGTCCACCCATCTCAAAGCATGTTGGCTGAGGAATTCTGGGAGTTTTAGTCCACCCATCTTAAAGCATGCTGGCTGGGGAATTCTGGGAGTTTTAGTCCACCCATCTCAAAGCATGTTGGCTGGGGAATTCTGGGAGTTTTAGTCCACTCATCTCAAAGCATGTTGGCTGGGGAATTCTGGGAGTTTTAGTCCACCCATCTTAAAGCATGTTGGCTGAGGGATTCTGGGAGTTTTAGTCCACCCATCTCAAAGCATGTTGGCTGAGGAATTCTGGGAGTTGAAGTCCACCCATCTCAAAGCATGCTGGCTGAGGAATTCTGGGAGTTTTAATCCACCCATTTTAAAGCATGCTGGCTGAGGAATTCTGGGAGTTTTAGTCCACCCGTCTTTAAGTTATCAACATTGCAAAACATCTGAAGCTGCTTGATTATTGATTTGAGAAAGCGCTTTCCACCTAACCAGGGCCCTCCCGGTTCGAATCCCGGCAGCTCCCAAAGCTCAACGTCTGCTTTCCTTCCCTGCTGCAGGTGGGGCTCCGACAACTGGACATGTCTCTTCTTTGCCAGCTCTGGTCACTGTACGAGTCCATCCAGGACTTCAAAAGCCTCTTCCAGGACATGTCATCCTCGCTCCACTCGGAAGGCAGCCTGGCTGCCGAAAACGGCTTCTCGGACGAGGAAGAAGACTTCGACCTGGACCCGTTAAGTCCGGATGGGCCGCGGGAACCCCCTCCAGGCCAGCAGCTGCGCTTCCTCCAGCCTCAAAACTCCCGGGATCAGTGGCTTAAGGACTCTTTCCATATTGCAATCTGAGCCAGACACCAGGAAAGGCCAGTTGGAATTTTAGGATTGGAATAAAGCATCATGGTTTTGTTTCTGGAACAGTCCAGCCCCTTTTCAGCTTTCCACCTAGTTCCTGGGCTTTTTCCGATCACGTTTCCCTCGAGAAATCGACAGGATTTCGTTGGCCTTTCCAGAAAAGAGAGATGGTTGCAGGGGCAAACTGCAGGCAGGTGCTTCCGAGCAGGGAGTCCCCAATTTTGCAACACAAAATTGGGATCCAATCTTGAGATATTTTTTTTCTTCTTCCTTTTGCGAAACGTCTTCGGAAAAAGCATTGGGAAAGACCGCAGGGGAGGGTCGAAATTAACCGGAACATCGCTTGAATTTCCTGAAAAAAAAAATCTTCCTCTCCGTCTTCCAGCTTCTCTTCCCCTTTCCCCCCCACCCCAAAGATGTGGGGCATTTTTCTTCCAATGTGGGACCCCCACCAATTTCAATAATTTTTGGCCCGTGTGGAGGACAAGACGACCGTCTGGAACTGGGGCCCGATTTGGGGAAATTGACCTGGAAATTGAAAGGAAAATGTTATTTTATTTATTCGGTCAATGACCAGCAAAGTTTATCCTTGCGTGGAGATGCGGGTTGCCTGTGAAGCTCTTTCGATATTTAGAGGATAAGAAAGGCTTGGCTGCATCTCTGCAAGATTCAGGCCCTTCCCTTGCCTCTTTCTTCTTCTTTCCCTACTGCCAGGTTTCCTGTGGCTGAATGAAATTTGGGGTGCTGAGCCTCTTTTGCTCCCCCTGCGGGACTAACAGCATCCCTAAAGGGAGTTAAGAACTGCCAATTCAGCGGCCGAGACTTTTCCTTGTCCAAATGCCCGGGTTTAAATGACCTTCCGATCTACCTAATCGGAATCATGAGGACTAGGAACTTATTTTTCTTTTTGGAAACCGGGATGGCCAGTCCAGCTTGCATTCCGAGGATCCGAAGCTTTGGGCAAGCAAAGACCCTAAACATAAAACTCTTAGAGACTTCTATTGCAAATGTATTATTTTATTTTATTTTATTTTATTTTACTTTTTGCAATGGAAACTTGCAAGAAAGATTGGGATGACCGGGTTAAAAATGTAGGGAGGTGGGTGGGTGGGTTGAGGGGAGGGAAGTCTTTTTAATGCACCTTCCTTTTTGCTTCTGGCATGTTGCTGCTGAAAACCTTTAGCATAAAAATAGAAGATTTGATTTAGCTTTGATTTAGCATGTCAGAGGAGCCATTGATTTAAGCTCTGATTTAAGGCTTAGGATAAGAGACGAGGTGCGGGTTTATTTGGCAAAGGCGGGGAGGGGCTTTGCACAAATGTATGAACCCCCCCCAGGGGTGGGCTTCAAAAATTTTTAGCAAGGGGTTCTCTGCCCGGTTGCTAGGCATGATGGGCGTGGCCTAGTCAGCCTCCTGCACCATGGCAGGGGGCGGGGATTTTTGTCCTCCCCAGGCTCCGGAGGCTTTTCTTGATCCTCCAGGAGGGGGAAAACGGCCTCCCCAGGCTCCAGAAGCCCTCTGGAGGCCAGAAACGGGCCTTCCCGAACTTCCAGTAGGCCTCTTTTTCGCCCTCCGGGAGCCTTACCTGCATCCCAAAACGGGCTGCCTGGGGACTCCTGGGAGGGGCGGGGTGGGATGGGGTGGGCGGGGCCAGCCAGGAGTGGGATTTGGGGGTTCTCCGAACTGCACAGAATCTTAGCTATAGAGGTTCCCGCGAACCTGCAGCAGCCCACTCCTGAACCCGCCCCTGGTAAGCAGCCAAATAGGTTTTTGCATGATACATGTTAAGTTTCCTTCGTGGGGGGGGGGGCTGATGCACCCCACTTTCTCCTCCTCAATTGCAGACTGAGAAGAAATAGTTAGCGAGGAATGTGCTAGATAGAACATTTGTTTGGGGGTTTAAAAAAAATAAATAAATCTGGTCATATTGCCTTGGCTGGATTTTATGACTGTCCCACTCTAGCCAGGTTACCTTGGCTCAATATTTAATTGCATAGTGTTTTCTAATAGGATGATGATGATGGTGGTGGTGGGTTTTTCGAGGCTTGAAATAAACCTGAGAGCATTTGGGAAGCATCCCCACCCCCCACCCCCGTCCACGGCAAGCAAAAGAGGGAGGCGCGAGAAATAAAGTGTTAAAAGCCTCTTGAACAAAAGGAGTGTTGAGTCCATTCCTAGCTGCGAGTTCAGATCTTGCAAGTATCTCAACCGAAAGTAAGGATTGCTTCAAAGCTGCTGGATCTCGTTTGAAAAAAATCAGGCCGAATTTCTGGAGGGTAAAAAAAAAAAATGTACAGCAGTGGAACGAATCTGTCTCCAGGGGGTTGCGGCTTCTTCAGGATAAAACAGATTCAGATGAACCGGGTTGGTTGGAAGGGACCTTGTAGGTCATCTAGTCCAACCCCCCGCCCAAGCAGGAGACCCGACACCATTTCTGACCGATGGCAGTCCAGTCTCTTCTTGAAAGCTTCCAGGAATGAAGCTCCCACAACTTCTGAAGGCAGCTTCTGTTCCATCCATTGATTGTTCCCACTGTCAGAAGATTCCTCTTTATTTCTAGGTTGAATCTCTCCTTGGTCAGTTTCCATCCATTCTTCCTTGTCTGGCCTTCGGGTGCTTTGGAAAATAGCTTGGCCCCCTTCCTCCTCTCTGGGGCAGCCCCTCAAATATTGGAAGATGCTCTCCTGTCTCCCCCGGTCCTTCTCTTCACTAGACTAGACATACCCCAACTCCTGCAACCGTTCTTCCTATGTTTGAGCCTCCAGTCCCCTCATCATCCTGGTTGCTCTTCTCTGCACTCTTTCTAGAGTCTCCACATCTTTTTTTATAGTGTGGTGACCAAAACTGGATGCAGGACTCTAGGTGTGGCCTTACTAAGGCTTTACAGAGTGGTATTCCTGCTAGTTTAGTATCATCTGCAATTTTTTTCAGTTCCCCTTCTAAACAACTGGACTGCCAAGATTCAAGGGTGGGTGAATTGGTTTCCTCGAGAGCTGATTTCCCGTGTTATTTTCATCCTGCTTTTCAGGCGTGGAAAAGGCCAGCTGTGACCCGGAAAGCTACTCTGTGCATGCTCAGAGGTGCTGTTTTACATTCTCCCATTTCCGTTTTAACCCCAGCCAACTTCAGACTTCAAGGAGCCCCAGTTTGGGTGAGCTTCCACCTCCTTGCCCTGGGTTCACGTTTTTTCCCACCTCTGGAGCACACAAACCACGTCTTTTACACACACACACACACGCCTGGGCCATTGTTTGTGGCTTCCTGTTGTGTTTGCAATCCACTGGCGTTGTGCAGAGCAGCCACAATGGGATTTGGGTTGGGCGAGATCTGGGTTTCTCAAAGCTGGAAACTCAGAAGAGGGGTGAACTTCCAACTCCCAGAATTCCCCACCACCAAACCACGCCCACCCAGTCACGTGAGCACCAAGCCACGCCTACAAATTTTTGAATTTCACCACTGAGATGCCAAAGTTGCCCACCCCTGCCATAACATGACCAAGTACCTTTGCCCCACACTCCTCTGGGCCCATCCTTCTCACCCTGGTGCTCTGCAACTTGTGGTGGGTGGAGGATGATGGAAGTTGTAGTCCAAAACCTTCAGAGGGGAAAGGTTGGGGAAAGGTAGCCTTGGAGCGGTTCACTCAGTTTGTTTTTCATAGAAGGATGTCGAAGATTGTTCTGTTTGCGGGAAGCTGTTGGATTTCTCTCTCAACCCGCCAAACCGGGACGAAAAATTTCTCCGTCATCTTCAGAGAAAAAGCAAAATTTCTCGGGAGCAGCTTCGAGCCACCACACCCATCCGAGAGGCTTTTGCAATCGGTTTTGGCTTCCTGGTTTTCTTTTTTCTTTTCTTTTTTTTTTCACGGGGAAGCCAGGAAAATGATTCATCGTTCTCAGCCTGTCCTAATTTTTAAAAACAAAGAGATGGATCTTGAGCGGTGCTGAGCTACAGTAGTGGCCAAAATTGTCGAAAACTTTTTGGGAAAAGTGTATTTTCTAAAACTTAGCTAATAACACCAGTTTTTTTGGGCAGTAGTCCCATAAAATTATATATCAATGGAAAGATAATTTAATCAAGAATGTAATGCAATCACTTTTATGAAGGATTTGCTATTAGAATAGCAGTTACAGTATAAAGAAGAAAAGTGAAACACGTAGAAAAAACGAGACATGCAAAAATTATCACCACGGAAAAAACGAGATATACAAAAATGATCCCCATGTCAGTTAATACTTCGTTGGGTAACCTTTAGCATGAATGACGGCCTTACAATGTCTTCCCATGGAGGGAACCAAGTCTTTGAGTTCTGCAGCTGTTCTAATGTGAAACCAAGATTGAAGGATGGCTTCTGTTAACTGGGTTTTATTGCTGGGTCGCTTCTGACTAAGAAGTTTCTTTCGTCGGCTCCATAGATTTTCATTTAGGTTAAGGCTATTGGGCTATTCCCAGGTCATTCCAGCAGTGGAATAGGATTATCTTGAAACTCCAAAAAAAAAAAAAAAAAAAAAGTGGTGTTATTAGCCATCAAACCTCAAAAATACACTTTTCCCAAAAGGTTTCCACAATTTTGGCCACTACAGAAGAGGGAAAGAAACAGTAACAGGGTTGGAAGGGACCTCGGAGGTCATGTAGTCCTCCACGCAGGAGACCTGGAGTAGGGATTCGAACCGCCGAACTGCCGACCTTTCTGATCGATAAGCTCAGGGTCTTAGCCACTGAGCCTCTCCTTCCCTTCAGGCATCACCTGTTGGCCACGTGGCTTCCAGGATGGAGAGGTTTATAATAAATACTGTAAACTCTCCGTAGTCAGCCTGCAAACTGTTTTTAAAACCCTCGGAAGGCATGATGAGTAAAAGTGCCTAGGCGATTAAAAAACAGATTGGATTGGCGTCAGAAAAATAATGTCAGATAGCCACTTGATATCCTTTCTAAAACCACTCCAGACATAACTCATCGTAAGTGATAAGCATCTTCTTCTGAAGTACAACAGTCCTTGACGTACAACAGTTTGTTTAGTGACCGTTCGAAGTTATAACAGCACTGGAAAAAGTGACTTATGACCGTTTTTTCACAGTTATGACCTTGACAGCATCCCTGTGGTCATGTGATTCCCCCAGAGTGGTATAAGGCAGGGGTGAAATCCAGCAGGTTCTGACAGTTTCTGGAGAACCGGTAGCGGAAATTTTGAGTAGTTCTGAGAACCGGCAAATACCACCTCTGGCTGGCCCCAGAGTGGGGTGGGAATGGAGATTTTGCAGTATCCTTCCCCTGGAGTGGGGTGAGAATGGGGATTTTGCAGTATCCTTCCCCCAGGAGTGGGGAGGGAATGGGGATTTTACAATATCATTCCCCCCTGGAGTGGGGAGGGAATGGGGATTTTGCAATATCCTTCCCCCTGGAATGAGGAGGGAATGGGGATTTTGTAGTATCCTTACCCACCAAGCCACGCTATTCTATTCTATTCTATTCTATTCTATTCTATTCTATTCTATTCTATTCTATTCTATTCTATTCTATTCTATTCTAATTCTAATTCTAATTCTAATTCTAATTCTAATTCTACCCTACCCTACCCTACCCTACCCTATTCTTTATCCTATTTTCTATCCTAGTCTACTCTAGTCTACCCTACCCTACTCTACTCTATTTTCTATGTCACCCTAAGCCTTTTATCCAGACTAACCATACCCAGTTCTTGCATCCTTTGAAGTCTCTTCCAACTCTGGTCCTCTTGTTGTTATAAATTTCATATATCATCTATTTGGGTTTGAAAACACACACACACACACACACACACACACACACACACAGAGAGAGACACCCACCCAACCCAACCCTTGGGGGGGGGCGTGCCTGGAGAAAGTATCTGTCCCTCGGTTGCTAAATCTGGGGGCATGAGAGCACGTCCTTCGGTCCGGGAGCAAAGCTGGAATCCAGGATCGGTTTACAGGGTTCTTTATTTATCCTTCCTGAGCCAGAAACGAAGAGCTCCGAAAAGGCAGAAACGGAGGAAGGAGGGAGAAAGAAAGAGGCGAGGCCGCCTCGAAAGGAGTTTTATAGTTTTGATTTCTTTGTATTTCTTTTAATCCTCTTGTGCAAGTATACACACCGGATTATTATTATTATTATTATTATTATTATTATTCTCCCAAAAGACTGCCAAAGGAAATTAAAGCCAGGAAGCTCTAGATGACCTCATTCTTTCCTTCAGACAGTCAGCATGCGAGGAAAAGGGCTGGGGAGGGAGGAGGAAAAAACAAGGCAGGCAGGCACTCTTAGGCCCTGTTTACACAACCACCCTTGACCTGGTTACCGAATTACATTCAATATTCAACACCTGGAGTTTTGAAAGCAAATCAGCTGGGTGAAGGCATCTGCTTGCCTTTGAACTAGTGGGAAGGTTTGAAGTTTAAGTATTTCAGTCCTGGTGATTTTTCGGGACAACATGAATGTTTCTGGGAGGATTTTTTTTTTTTTTTTGGATTTCCCTGCAAACCTGTGATTTCCTTTTTTTTTTTTTTTTTTAAATTGTTATTAAACAGTTTGTCTTTAAAAACAACACGAAAAAACAATCACACATATATAAAAACAAAACATGTCAAGACATAACGTATTGAAGATTATATCACAATGGTAATTTTACAGCATTTCCTATCGACTTACGTATTTTGCTTTTGTAGTTCTCTATTCTATCATTCCTATTTACTATTCAATAGTAGGATAATCACATTACTCCAACATATATATATATTCGGCCGAAATAGATCTATCTTAGTCTCCCAATGGGTAGCAAAGGGTCTGCTGGCTGCCAGAAAGAGAAAAAGAGCCCAGAAACTAGTGAAGTGTGATTTCACTGAACTAGGGCTGCATAATATCTTGGTTTACGTAGGTAGAACCTGGCTAAAGAGAAAGACATATATATATATACATACACACATTATAATATTCATTGTTCTTATCTACACATTTATATTCGAACCTGTGATTTCCTAGTGGCCTCCTGTCCAGCTCTGATCAGGGACTCTTGTGGGTTGGATTAGATGACCTTCAAGGTTCCTTCCAACTCTGTTCTGTTCTATTCTATTGTTTTATTCTATGCTATGCTATAATATGCTATGCTATACTATATTCTATGCTCTATTCTATTCTATGTGATTTTATTCTATATTTTCTATATCCTATGCTAAATTATTCTATTCTATACTGCGGCATTTTCTATATTTTATTTCTAATCCTCTTCTTTATTCTCTTCTATTCTGAATCCCACTCTGTCCTACCCGTTATTTCTGTTTTATATTATTTTCTATCCTTTATTCTATTCTCTGTTATTTTAGTCTATATTTTCTACATTCTATGCTAAATTATTCTATTCTATACTGCGGCATTTTCTATATTTTATTTCTAATCCTCTTCTTTATTCTCTTCTATTCTGAATCCCACTCTGTCCTACCCGTTATTTCTGTTTTATATTATTTTCTATCCTTGATTCTACTCTCTATGATTTTAGTCTATATTTTCTATATCCTATGCTAAATTATTCTATTCTATATTACGGCATTTTCTATATGTTATTTCTAATCCTCTTCTTTCTTCTCTTCTATTCCGAATCCCACTCTGTCCTATCCGTTATTTCTGTTTTATATTATTTTCTATCCTTGATTCTATTCTCTATTCTCTATTCTCTTATTATTTGAAGTCTATATTTTCTATATCCTATGCTAAGTTATTCTATTCCATACTACGGTGATGTTCTACATTCTATTTTATTTTCAATTCTTTTTTTTTATTTTTTTATTTTTTTTATTTTTTATTTTTATTTATTTTTTTTTTTTCCAATTTATATACCGCCCTTCTCCCTGAGGACTCAGGGCGGCGCACAGCCAGAATTAAAAACATGAAATACAAATATTAAAAACAATTAAAATCTATATAAATTTGGCCCAAAATTTAAAAAACCACAAACCAATTAAACATTTAAAAATTTTAAAATTCTATTTTCCATTCCGAATAGGTGTGTAGCAAGCAAGCCTGCAGTATCTTTCCCTCCCCACCCAAAAAAAAAGAAAGTTTAAAAAGTTTATTCTTCTGTTATTCTTGCGGGGGGGGGGGCGTTGCCCAGCCACGCCCCCCTCTCGGCCACTCCCCCCCCTTTTTTTCCCTCGGCCACGCCCCCTCCCTCCCGGGCTCCAGGCTCGCCTCCTTCCTCCTCCTTGCAAGTTGGTCGCCTCCTCGCCCGGACTTCCTCGCTTGGGCAGCAGCCGGGTCGGGCATGGGCCATGAGCTCCGTCTGGAAGCGGCTGCAGCGCGTCGGCAAACGGGCCGCCAAGTTCCGCTTCGTCGCCTGCTACCAGGAGCTGGTGGTGGAGTGCACCAAGAAATGGTGAATCGGGCCCCCGCCTGGGAGTGGGCGGAGGGGGTGGTGGTGGTGAGTGGGCGGACGGATGGATGATCTTCAGGGTCCCCCCCCTTTGGAGCCCTTTTGGGAAAGGCACCGCCTTGGGCTGGCGCACAACCGCCTTGCAAGGTAGGACAGGCGAGGCTGGCAGAGTGAAGCCCCCCCTCCCTCCCTCCCTCCTAGGGGAGGGGTGTCTCTCTGTTGGGGGCTTAGCAGGGAAAAGGGACTCCCACCCACCCACCCACCCACCCAATGCCCCTGTCTTGTAATCTGGGGAGAGATTTTGGGGGGGCACCGATCCCCGTTTTCTGGACTTCTACCTTCGCAACCCCTAGAAGGAATGAATCCTCCCCAAAAGTCTGATTTTTATTTTTATTTTACCTTACTTTACTTTATTTTATTTTATTTTATTTTACTTTATTCTTTTATTATTTTATTTTATTTTATTATTTCATTCCTTTCCTTTCCTTTCATATCTCATTTCATTTTTTAAATTAAATTTAATTATTTTATTATTCCTTTCCTTTCCTTTCCTTTCATATCTCATTTCGTTTCATTTCATTTTATTATATTTTATTTTATTTTACTTTATTTTATTATTTCATTTCATTCCTTTCCTTTCATATCTCATTTCATTTCATTTCATTTCATTTTACTTTACTTTACTTTATTATTTCATTCCTTTCCTTTCCTTTCATATCTCATTTCATTTCATTTTTTTAATTTCATTTAATTTAATTATTTTATTATTTCTTTCCTTTCATATCTCATTTCATTTTACTTTACTTTACTTTACTTTTTTATTATTTTATTTTGTTTTATTATTTCATTTCATTCCTTTCCTTTCATATCTCATTTCATTTCATTTCATTTTTTAAATTTCATTTAATTATTTTATTACTTTATTTTATTTTAGCTATTTAGTTATTTATTTAGTTGTTTAGTTATTTGGTTATTTAGTTATTTAGCTTTTTAGTTATTTAGTTAGTTATTTAGTTATTTAGCTTTTTAGTTATTTAGTTATTTAGTTAGTTATTTAGTTATTGGAATTTGTCCCTCCCCCCCCCACCCCCAGGACAAAAATAAGAGAATAAAAATACAATGACAGGAGCGATAGGCACCTTAGTGCACTTATGCACGCCCCCCTCTACTGACCACTTAAGTATGAAGTAATTTTGCAACCATCTCTCCTGACCCACACACACAAATGGGGTGTGTGTGTGTGTGTGGGAAGCAACATTTAAACCGAGTCAAAGCCAGGCTTGCCCGTGTGAATGCCAGCCTCTTAATCTGTCATTGAAGAGGACCTGCAAAGAACGCTCTTCCTCTTCCCCGTTAGGCCTTCAGCCGGGTTTCATGAGGACTAGAATCGTGCTTTCGAGTTTTAGGGAAGAAATCTCCGCCGTACAGTTTTGCAACGTTAAAAAAATAAATAAAAATAAACTCCCAAACTGCAGGGTTTTTTTTTTTGGCCTTTCCAGGTAGGGCAGGGCTAAACGGGGCAGCTTCGTGTGACACAACTTCCTCTCTCAAGAGCTTTGAACCAGAATCTTTAGAAGGTGGGGAAAAAAAAAAATTAAATAAGATACAGAGAATTAATGGGTGGAGTTTGCACACCAGGAAGTGGTGAATGGAGGTTAGATAGAAAAGATATTAATTTATGGATTGTATGTATTCAAAACACCATCTCCGCTTCGTTATGTAAATAACTCAAAAGGCCTCGCGTCAGGATTAAAAAGAAAGCCAGGAAGAATCTGGAAAACAGCTGTAAGGGACAAGCTTAGCCAAATACTTCTCTTTTTCAAAGCCAAAAAATATTTCCCCCAGATTAAAAATAACCACAGGAAAGAGCTGGAACGGCCAAATGCTTGTCAGAAAAAAATAATAATAATAATTTTGAAACTCTTCTGGAGGTGGGGGGAAATCCGAGTTTATTTCAGTAGAACTTTTTAAATTCAATTATAATCGCACAGCTATTGCAATGGTCTTTTATTCGCGCTGCAACTATGGGATGGCAGCTTTGACTTCATATTGACTTCATATTTGAATATTGGTGAAAGCTTGCGTTCCTGTCCCAGATGTACCAAGTCGCTAGTCCATAAGAAAACGTTCAAGGATTACATTTTGACTTGACGAGTTACTGTCTCCCTTGGCCTTAAATTGAGACGACAAAGTCCCAGAATTCCTCCTGGGTGGAAATTGGGGGGATTCTGGACTGGAGTTAAAGTGTTTTGAAAGTTTTAAAATTGTGGGCAGCGAATTGAATGAAATCCAGCCTGTGTGAGTGTGGAAAAGGTTAATTGTGTTAATTGTGTTCACCCATCCTGGTATTTTTGATGTAGTGTGGTATTGTGCTTTGGGGCTGTCTTCAAGGGCAGCTCCATAAACAGGGCCATGTAGTAGTCAATTCTGGAAATTATAGAATGATGGGACAGCATAGCACAGTCTGGTTAAATCTGGCATGACTTTATCTCTGAAAAACCTGGTAAAGTCCAAATGTTTCTCAAATTTAAGAGATGTGGATTTCAATTCCCAGAATTCTCCAGCCACCACTGTTCCATTTTTAGAAAATGTATTTTATATACGTGCTAATTAAATGGATTGGAATTACGGTATTTTTATCAGGTTGTTATCCCACTTTTAAAAGATATATATATTTGGTTAACTCAAGGCAGCAAACATACATTTCTATTTTCCTCGCAACAACCACCCTGTGAGGTGGGCCAAGCTGTCACCCAGTCAGCTTTCATGCCTAAGGCAGAACTAGAACTCACAGCCTCCCGGTGCGTAGCCCAGCACCTTCATTACAATCCAAAATGGGCTGGAGAAATTGTATAGTGAAAAATATTGAGGTTATCCAAACCAACCTGTTGTATGAATATTATGTCTTGGTCTTTCACTAACCTGGTTAAGGGTCTTGCAAGAATATAGCCAGGATGGTCTTTTAATTAGGTGGTCTGTTGGCTTTTGGGTTGCTAAACCGTCTAGGCCAGAACTGATCGTTCATTCATGGTTATTTGTAGAATTGTAGATCAAAAAACGGGACAGAATTGACTTCCTTCCATAGCTACTTTGCAAGATCCCACTCTCGTCATTAGAATAAAATATGCCAGATTGGAGATAGATACATAGATAGACATGATTGAGTGATAGGTAGGTAGGTAGGACAGGACAGATCAGGACAGGACGATGGAGATGAGATAGATAGATAGATAGATAGATAGATAGATAGATAGATAGATAGATAGATAGATAGATAGATAGAAGAAAGAAAGATTATAGAAAGAAAAAAGAAAAAGATAGATAGATAGTAGAAAGAAAGATTATAGAAAAAAGAAAGAAAGATAGATAAATAATACGGTAGAAAGAAAGATTATATTATAGAAAGAAAAAGAAAGATATATATATAGATGATAGATAGATAGATTGAAATAAGAGGGAGATGATAGATAAATGAGATAGATTGATTATACAAAAAGAAAGAAATTAGGAAGGAAGGAAAGGACAGGACAGGACAGGACAGGCAGAGATGATGGAGATGATAGATAGATAGATAGATAGATAGATAGATAGATATCTAGATAGATAGATAATAGAAAGAAAGATTATAGAAAGAAAAAAGAAAGAAAGAAAAAGATAGATAGATAGATAAATAATAGAAAGATTATAGAAAGAAGATAGATAGATGATAGATAGGTAGATAGATAGATAGATAGATAGATAGATAGATAGATAGATAGATAGATAGATAGATAGATAGATAGATAGAAATAGATAGAAATAAGAGAGGGAGATTATAGATAAATGAGATAGATTATAGAAAAAGGAAGGAAGGACAGGCAGAGACGATGGAGATGATAGAGAGAGAGAGAGAGATTATAGATAAATGAGATAGATTGATTATAGAAAAAGAAAGAAATTAGGAAGGAAGGAAAGGAAAGGACAGGACAGGACAGGCAGAGATGATGGAGATGATAGATAGATAGATAGATAAATAGATAGATGATAGACAACGTTCAGCCTGTTAACATTAGTGGTCTCACATTCAGAAAGTCCACTCTGAACAGGAATTTACATTTGGGGCCGTCTCTGAGAACCATCCTCTCTGAACTTCCCCCTTTATCATTTTACCATGTCAGGTTATTGAAATGGGGCAAAGGCCGCGCCTGCAAAAGAATCGTGGTGGAATTTTACTGTTCTGGGGAATCCTAGAGGCCATTTAGTCCAACCCCTGCTCGGTGGAGGAGTGGCCGTGCTGAACACAACCGGGCTGACCTTTACAGGAAGAGACCACGTGGGGTTACAATGGCGTCAGAGGCTTTGCTTATTTTACTTTCGTTTATTTGCTTGAAAACTTAGCAGGGTGTGTCTAATGTTAGGACAACAGTTGCTGAGTTTTCACCAGGCAAAAAAATTCACGCTAGGTTAAAATCACTTTTGCAAAGGGTGCAAGACTGCTGTTTCTCCACCTTGGAGACTTTAAGATGGGTGGACTTCAAGTCCCAGAATTCCCCAGGGAGTAGACTTTATGATAGGTGGACTTCAAGTCCCAGAATTCCCCAGGTAGCAGGCTTAAAGATGGATGGATTTCAACTCCCAGAATTCCCCAGGGAGCAGGCTTTAAGATGGATGGACTTCAACTCCTAGAATTCCCCAGGCAGCAGGCTTTATGATAGGTGGACTTCAACTCCCAGAATTCCCCAGGCAGCAGGCTTTATGATAGGTGGACTTCAACTCCCAGAATTCCCCAGGCAGCCAGGCTTTAGTCTCCAAAATGCCTGAGGGATAGGACAGGTTGGCGGAAACTTTGCAAAAGGGAGATTCAAACTGGAAATAAGAAATATTCTGACTTTTTCAAACAAAAGTTGAACAGCCGTTTTGCTGGGACTCTTACCCAGGGCGGAGGGGCTGGACTAGAAGACCTCCAGGGTCCCCCACCCTTCTTTGATTCTCTGTGTTTTAGGAGCTCGCCTGTTTTAACCTATGGCTCACTATGTTGGATGAAGCTAGGTGATTTGAGTTGCTTTGGGAAACCATGGTTCGGTTAAGCCAGGGTTAGCTTATGCAAAGGCAGCCGTCTTCCTAGGAGGTTTGACTGGAGAAGAAAATAAGAAAAGGAGGGAAAAAAAGGGATTGTGCAAGACGAAAGATCTAGGCCAGGGAAGCAAACCCCATATTTTTTGGGGGGGGGGTTTCTGTGTTGCACCCGCAAAGCCAGTGGCTGAAGACACAGCTGTTGATTCCGCTGACACAGCTCTTCCCATCTTGAGAAAGTTGGACTACAACTCCCATCATCTCCCCATGCTTTGGAATGCTTGGGAGTTTGTGCCACGCAGGACGAAGACGATGCCGAGCCATTGTGCCGGTTCGGCTGGGAATGATAGGCATTGTAGTATCCGGAGGGCCCCCCCCCTGGGCTTCTGCAAAGTTTTCCGAGCGAAACCCTTGTTGTTTTTCTGGAAGCATTTTTTATTTTATTTTTTTTTGGGTGGAGGAGAGCCGGGAGCTGCCAGAGCTCGTATTTCTCTTCTTTTTCCCTCTCCCCCTCTTCTCGCCCCGTTCTGTTCTTCCTCCTTATAAGGTTTGGGAAACGATAAATATTTGAGCTGTAAAACGGAAAAGAAAAGGGGAGGAGGAAGGGGAAAGAAAAAGAGAAATAGGCTGGGGTTTGAGTCACGAGGAGCCGTCGGCGTGGACTAAAAAGGAAGGAGGAACGATGGAGGGAAGTTTGCAAAGAGACAGAAACTCCAGCCTCCTTGGGGTTGGAGGGGGGGTGTCTCTTTGAGTGGGGGGGGGCTCAATTTCCTTGCAAACGAGCCCCGGCGTCTTCCTATCCCCGCGCTCTGCTCCTGGTGCCACTCGGGTTGCCCCGACTGGGCATGGTTCGATGTGGCAAGCCTCGGGCAGGAGAGGCTCAACTTTGCAACACCGTACGGCCCAAGTCTGGCTTTGCGAGAGACGCCGGGGCTGGAAGCCAGGCTCCTTGGCGAGGCAGGTTTTGGTAATTAAATTTGGCAGACTCCGCATGTTCTGAGACGCCACGCCTAAAGCGCTGCCCGGAAGGAAGGCCCCGGGATTCAGCCTTGGCTCCAGGGAGCGTCCAGATCTCTCTCCAGGATGGAGAAGAGCACACCTGGTTCTTTCTGCAGGGGGTGGGGGGGATGCCTGTCAGCCTTATTTGAAGTTGCCTGCATCCCCCCAGCCATTCTGGGGTCTGCAAGGCAGCTGTCAATCAATACTCGTTTTGCAGAAAATTTCGACCATTTTCCAAAGCACTTGAAGGCAACAGATGGAAACTAATCAAGGAGAGATCCAATCTTGAATTAAGGAGAAATTTCCTGACAGTGAGGACAATTAACCAATGGAACTGCTTGCCACCAGAAGTTCTGGGTGCTCCATCCCTTGAGGCTTTTAAGAAGAAACTGGACAGCCACCTGTCTGAAATGGTCTCCTGTTTGTGCAAGGGGTTGGACTAGAAGACCTCCGAGGTCCCTTCCGACTCTGTTATTCTGCTACAGGCCGTCCTCGACTTAACAACAATCTGCTTAGTGACCGAAGTTTACAA
Organism: Pantherophis guttatus; assembly: GCF_059756535.1. Classification (NCBI taxonomy): domain Eukaryota; kingdom Metazoa; phylum Chordata; class Lepidosauria; order Squamata; family Colubridae; genus Pantherophis; species Pantherophis guttatus. Next base: position 8,198,464 of record NC_142080.1, read on the forward strand.
CGGTCCTAAAAAAAAACGTCGTGACCGTTTCCCACACTTATGACCGTGGCAGCATTCCCCCATGGTCGCATGATTTTCAGTCAGACAACGGATTCACACTTATGACGGTGGCAGTGCTCTGCAGTCACATGGTCCCCTTTTTGCGACCTTCTGACGAACAAAGTCAGTGGGGTAAGCCAGATTCGCTTAACGGCCGTGTGACTAATTTCACAACCGCACCGATTCACTTAACAACGGTGGCAAAAAAAGCCGTAAATGGGGGCAAAACGCGCTGAATGAATGTCTCACTGAGCAACATAAATTCTGGGCTCCGTTTAGTGACCGTTCAAAGTGGCACTGGGGAAAAAAGGGGGACTTATGACCGCATTTCAGACTTACGACCCTTGCGGCATCCCTTATAGTCACATGATCAAAATTCAAGACGGTTGGCAGCTGACTCAACTTTATGACGGTTGTAATGATCCCCTTTTGCGGACCTCTGACAAACAAAAGTCAATGGGGGAAGCTGGATTCACTTAACAAATGTGGCAAGAATAAACTGAATAAACCCATTTTTGGGGAAAAAGCTATGCCAACCACACCCTAATTTTTAGCCAGGCTTCAAATGAATGTAGGAAGTGGAGCAATGTAGCTAGGCAAGCACCCCGTGCAAATAAATTTAATAAGTAAAATAAATGAATATTAAGCTTTTGCAAGGTTGTGCGAAGCAAGCCAGAGAGAGGGGGGGACTCTCGGTTTCCACCCCCAGATCTAACCTCGACTGAAATCTCTTCTGCGATGGCTCTGGATGAAATTGAACGGAATCCAGGGAGAAGGAAAGTATGTGGTGAATCCAGATCGGATTTCTTTAGCGACCAGATTTAAACCCAACACCTGACTAGATTAATGACTTTCCTACCCCCCCCCTTCCAACCCAGCTAAATTTAGCTTTTGGCCACTGGCCACTGGCGAAATGAGAGAAGCATCAGATCGCTCCAAGCAACAAGGAGATGAGGAGAAAGGACATTGCTGGGAAATTGAAGTTCATAACGTAATCACTACTACCGGGGAGAAGGGTTTCTCAACCTTGACTTTAAGATGTGTGGACTTCAGCTCCCAAAATTTCCCACCCCCATACATAACAATTATTGCAATAATTGGGGTATCAAAAAATCTACCATGCTTACAATTTTAGAAGGTTCCTTAGAATCTCAGAAGATTCCTCGGAATCTCAGAAGGCTCCGTAGGAGCATAGAAGCTTCCTTGGAATCTTAGAAGGTCCCTTAGGATCTCAGAAGCTTCCTTGGAATCTTAGATGGCTCCTTAAAGGTTTCCTCAGACCCTTAGAAGCTTCCTTAAGTACTTAGAAGATTCCTTAGGATCTCAGAAGGTTCCTTAGGAGCATAGAAGCTTCCTTGGAATCTTAGAAGGTCCCTTAGGATCTCAGAAGGTTCCTTAGAATCTCAGGTTCCTTGGAATCCCAGAAAGTTCCTTGGAATCTCAGAAGCTTCCTTGGAATCTCAGGAGGTTCCTTAGAATCTCAGAAGCTTCCTTAGAATCTCAGAAGGTTCATTGGATTCTCAGAAGGTCCCTTAGAATCTCAGAAGGTCCCTTAGAATCTAAGAAGGTTCCTTAGAATCTAAGAAGGTTCCTTAGAATCTTAAAAGGTTCCTTAGGAGTATAGAAGATCCCTTAGAATCTTAGAAGATTCCTTAAGAACTTAAAAGAGTCCTTAGAATCTCAGAAGTTTCCTCAGGAGCGTAGAAGCATCCTTAGACCCTTAGAAGCTTCCTTAAGTACTTAGAAGATTCCTCAGGATCTCAGAAGCTTCCTTAGGAGCTTAAAACCTCCCTTAGACTCTTAGAAGTCTGGCTGGGGGCAGATGAGGGAGACGTGCATTTCCGCCGGGAAGTTAACAGAGCCAGGCTCTTGCAACACCCCAGTGCCACAACCGGGTGCGGCCCAGCCCTTCTCCCGAGGCGGTCAGGAACCTCGCCCACACACGACTGGGAAGGCAGATAAACCCTGGGCTGGACAGGAGCTGGTGCACAGCCCTCGGTCTGGTTGCATGCCAAGCTTTTGTGACGAGCTCTCTGAGACGGAGAACAGAGAACATAGAATAAGAGAACTGGGATCTTGGAGGTCTTCTAGTCCAAGAGTCAGCAACCCGCAGCTCTGGAGCCGCATGTGGCTCTTTCATCCCTCTGCTGCAGCTCCCTGTCGCTCAGAATATGAGTCGCAACCATTAATGTGCGACACCCACCAGCACATGATTTATTGAGCTTTTTTTTTTGGTAGGCCAACCATGGATAAATCCAAGAAAAGTTTCAGAAGAAAACAGAACGTTTAATTCAACTCCATATGCTAGTTTTGTGGCCGCTCAGGAAATAACCAGGCACGGGAAGGGTTTTTGTGGCTCCCGGTGTTTTCTTTTCTGTGGGAAACGGGCCCAAATGGCTCTTTGAGTGTTTAAGGTTGCCGACCCCTGTTCTAGTAGAACCCACTGCTCAAGCAGGAGAGCCTATTTACACTATTATTCTGGAAAAACGACGGTCCGTTCTTGAAAAGTGTGATTGTGATCAAGAAGAAGTGTATGATTGTGCAATGTGCATGCATTAAAGGGGTCAGCAGATGGCCGCCTCAGGCCCAGTTTATTCCTTTCCTCGTTTCTATAGCCCCTGCCCAACCTCTAGGTCAGTGTTTCTCACCGTCCACAAGTTTAAGATGGATGTTAATTTTTAGATTAACCAATTTTGTTGTATACATGATGTTCGATGACAATAAAGGCTATACTATACTATGGACTTCAACTCCCAGAATTCCCCAGACATCCCATGCTGGCTGGGGAATTCTGGGAGTTGTAGTCCACCCATTTTAAAGCATGCTGGCTGGGGAATTCTGGGAGTTGTAGTCCACCCATCTTAAAGCATGCTGGCTGGGGAATTCTGGGAGTTGTAGTCCACCCATCTTAAAGCATGTGGCTGGGGAATTCTGGGAGTTGAATGCTGGTTGAGGAATTCTGGGAGTTGTAGTCCACCCACCTTAAAGCATGTTGGCTGGGGTATTCTGGGAATTGAATGCTGGCTGGGGAATTCTGGGAGTGGAAGTCCACCCATATTAAATCCTGCTGGCTGGGGAATTCTGGGATTTTAAGTCAATGCCTTTTAAGACTTTCAAGTTGAGAAGTACTGTTCTAGAAGAAATTGTAAAATTTTCCCCAAATTATGATTGTGTGTGTTTGTGTATATTATGTGTGTGGGATACTACTACAAACCCCCTGGAGCTTCCCATTGGTTACATCACATGAATCTGCTCCCCGTTTGCTAATTTCAACCCCAACCACCAATGAAATCTTGTGGACTAGTGGCTTGGTCATTATTGGTTTGGCGTTTGTGGCTGATGGTTTTTCTCTCTCCCAACCACAGGCAACCAGACAAGCTAATTGTGGTTTGGACACGGAGGAACCGACGGATTTGCTCCAAGGTGATTTTCTGCGTTTAGAGGGGGATCAGATTAAAAGCGATTTCTTTTATCTGCGGGATGAATCGCCTCAGACCTCAAGACGAGCGGCATATAAATTTAATCAATAATAAAAATAACAATGAGCTCAAACGTCTGACTTGGGTGAACCATAGACAATAGGAGAGGTCTCAAATACGACTTACAACAGTTCATTTAGTGACCCTTCGAAATTAACGACGGCAATGAACAAAGTGAAAGAAGTCACCATTTTTCAAAATTACAACCGTTGCATGGTCATGTAATCAAAATTCAGACTCTTGGCAACTGGCTCATATTTATGACGGTCGCATAAAAGTGTCCTTTTGGCAAGCGAAGTCCATAGGGAAGCCAGATTCACTTAACAGCCGTTTGAATAACTTAAACAGTTGCAGTGATTCCCTTAACGACTCAGGCAGGGAAGGTCGTAAAATGGAGGCAATAGTCCCTTAGCAAACGTTTGACTTAGCAACGTACATTTTGGGCTCAGTTATGGTTGTAAATTGAGGACTACTGTATATTATGTGTTGGGGGGGCGGTTTAAATTTTTAAGCTCTTTTGTTTTGGTTGTTTGGCAGGCTCACAGCTGGCAACCGGGCATCAAGAATCCTTACCGAGGCGAAGTGGTATGGATGGTGCCAGAAAACGTGGACATTATGGTCACGCTTTATCGGGTAAGAAAGTTGCGTCGTCTGACCGGCGGCGTCTCAGAACGAGGATTCCCGTCGGTGGATTTAAGAAGAGAATTCCTCCCTCGGGAATCTCATTCACACATTGCCTTGAGCCGTGTTTTGCCAAGTGAGGCAGAAAGACGAAAAAACCACCACCACCACCACCACCAAATCACCACTGAACTAATTACCATATTTTTCGGACTATAAGACGACCCTAGATTTAGAAGAGGAAAACAACAACAAAAAAAGAGTTTGGCCTCCGCACGCCACATTTGTGGCCCTTTTGTTGAGGCTTTTTTTTGGGCCTGTTTTTGAGGCTTTTTTCATCCCGTTTTTGGGGCTATTTTCAGCCCAATTTTGAGGCTTTTGTCAGGCCAATTTTGAGCCTCTATTCAGCCTGTTTTTGAGGCTCTTTTCAGCCCATTTTTGAGGCTTTTTTCAGCCCGTTTTTGAGGCTTTTTCAGCCTGTTTTTGAGGCTCTTTTCAGCCCGTTTTTGAGGCCTTTGGCCCGTTTTTGAGGCTTTTTCGGCCTGTTTTTGAGGGCTTTTTAAGCCCGTTTTTGAGGGCTTTTTAGCCCGTTTTTGAGGCTTTTTCAGCCCGTTTTTGAGGTTTTTTTCAGCCTGTTTTTGAGGCCTTTTTTCAGCCCATTTTTGAGGCTTTTTTCAGTCCATTTATTAGATCATTTATTCAGTCCATTTGTGAGGCTTTCTCAGACCATTTTCATGGCTTTTTCGGCCTGTTTTTGGGGCTTTTTTCAGCCCGTTTTTGAGGCTTTTTTGGCCCGTTTTTTTGGCTTTTTTGCTTGTTTTTGGAGCTTTTTTCAGCTCGTTTTTGAGGCTTTTGCGTGTCCAAGGCAGCCCAGAAAACGGGCAGAATTTTAGCCATTTTTAGTTGCCAATTATTGCACCAAATTGCAATAGGGCAATAATGAGGTGGGGCCCCCCTTTCCCAAAAGAGCTCTTTCCACATAGGAAAAAAGTTAAATTTCACAATTAGGAGCTGCGGCTGCCTTCCCTGTCAGCGGTCTGGAAAGATACCTCATCAAAGGAGGCAAAATTAATTTGGATTTCAAGAAGGGGGTTTGTTTCCTTCCTAGGAGAAACTAAGCATGTATAGCCTATTGAAGAGAAGGATTAGGGGTGACATGATAGCATCTTTCAGTATTTGAGGGGCTACCACAAGGAGGAAGGGGTAAATTTATTTTCCAAAGCACCTGAAAGCAAGACAAGAAACAACTTTTTAAAAAAAAGGTGGGGTCCAATCCAAGAAGAGACTGGACAGCCACTTGTCTCAAATGGTATAGGGCCTCCTGTTTGAGCCAGGGGTTAGACTAGAAGACCTCCAAGTCCCCTTCCAACTCTTGTTGTTCTAATAAATTGTGCCTTGTTGCTAAGGGATGTCCTCTTATGTAAATGAGGAAGGTGATGAAACTTTGGGTGTTTTTCACGTTGATGACCATTCCTCTTGCTGACTCCTCATCCTTCTGTATTTCAGGACCCTCACGTGGAAGAATACGAAGATAAAGATTGGACTTTTGTGGTAGAAAATGTGCGTTTCAAATCTTGGATTTGATTCTGGTTGTGCCCAGATAAAGGATGGGGAGATTTTGTAGCAAAGTTGGTGGGAAAAAAATCCTTTTCTGGAAATTGGCCTCGGATCTTTCTTTGGCCAGTATTTTTTTTTTTTTAAATCAAACAAAGAGTTTCTCTTACACTTTGATTATCGGTAGTCCTCGACCTATGACCCCAGTTGAGCCCAGAACTATGGTCATAAGTTGAAATGTATTTTTATGCAACAACTGCAGTATTCTTCAGCCAGTAGATGGCAGTGTTTACGAGTTTGGATCTATGGTATTTACTCTATGCTCCTTTGTTCTAAGTAGAGTTTCCTGTTTCCTGTTACAGTTGAGCAGTTAAGCAGTAACGCACATGGTGACTGTGCTCTTTGTCTGTAGTGCTATATATAAACAGAATTTCTAACATAAGTCATTATGGTTTCTAAGTGGAGGCACTCATATGACCAGAAATAGATTTCCAGCCTTTTTTCATGGTGGTCATTAAGTGAACCCATTCATTTGAATAAGCGTTACAACATTGCAAACTGTTGTAAATACATGCTGGCTTCCAAGTGCCTGAATTTTGATCATGTAACTGTGAGGATGCTATAATAGTCATAAGTGCGAGGACCTGTCCTAAGTCACTTTTTCCAGGGCCACTGAACCTTTGAACAGTTGCTAAATGAATTATTGTAAGTTGAGGAATACCTGTACATTTTGGCAATTGTTTGGGAAGAAATATAGAAAGCATCAAGGTACTTTTTAACATTAATTCTTGACTTCCTTTTAAAATCTTTTGTTGTTGTTGTTCTTTGAGACAAGGATAGCTGG